>NC_045957.1:23522440-23612440 GCF_010909765.2 Amblyraja radiata | reverse complement strand
TAACTCTATCGGGAAGTTTCACAATCTTTTGAGCAAAACCATTTCTCTTCATCTCAGTTTTTTGATTGATTGATTGAAAGATACAGCACGGAAACTGGCCCTTCGGCCACCGATTCCGCATTGACCATCGATCACCCATTCACACACTAGTTCTATTGTGTTATCCCACTTTCTCATCCACTCCCTACCCACTGGGGGGCAATTTTTAACAGAGGCCAATTAACCTACAAACCCGCACGTCTTTGGGATGTGGGAGGAAACCGGAGCACCCGGAGGAAACCCACGCGGTCACAGGGAGAACGTGCAAACTCCACACACAAACAGACAGGACCCAGGGTCAGGCTCGAACGCGGGTCCCTGGAGCTGTGAGGCTGTACCAGTGTGCTGCCTTAAATGTCTGGGATTTATTGCAGGGATTTACCTAATCCCTGCAATAAATTCCCTTGTAAACCCTTGCACACAAACAATTCCCTTTGAACTTCAGCTTTTATGTTTACCCATTAATTTCAAGTGGAATTATCATTTGGCTCCATAGACTGATAGCAATTTGGATCACATCTAAAAACCAGCACAGCTAATACATCGAGAATAATCAGGTCACCAGACATGTATCACATACACATTACCTAAAGAAATTTGTCTAATCATCTCAGTTCACATTTATTTTTGAAAGGGATTGAATACCACTTTGAATAGCCACTGTATCACTTATTTGCGTAACAAACTTCAAGTTATAAAAAATAGCTTTACAGAGGATAACTTGAACAACAGGCTCGGGGCACAAGGGATGTTAGGGAGCAATGAGGGGGAAACTTAGTCACCGACACTTCACGCAATAAGTTGGATTCCTCCTGACCCAATTTCCAATAAAGTTCCATCTGGGACAATTTGGGAGGAAATTCATTTCAGTCTTCATTGGGGAGGTTGGCAAGGAAGGCAAGGGTCAGAAATAGACATTTAGGGCTTTAGATTGAAGCTTGTTCCGACTCATTCAAAAACTCAACTCATTCCAAAACTCACACCAGATGAAACCCACACGGTCGCTGTGAGAAGGTGCAAACTCCATACTGACAGTACCTGACGTCATGATCGAACCCGGGTCTCCAGCGCTGTGAGGCAGCGGCTCTACCAGCTGCGACTGTGTCAGCCTAAATAATTGGGACCTTATCTTGGCAGCACGTACCCAATTCCGACTAACCTGCCGTGTACCCCAGCTACACCATTACGTGCTCTACCCCAGATTTAGACTTTAGAGATACAGCGTGGAAACAGGTCATTTGGTCCACCAAATATGTGCCGACCCACACACCAGCACTATCCTACACAATAGGGGCAATTTACAATTTTACCAGAGCCAATTAACCTACAAACCTGCACGTCTTTGGTGTGTGGGAGGAAAGCAAAGCACCCGGAGAAAAACCCACGCAGTCACGGGGAGCACGTACAAACCCCGTACAGACAGCACCTGTAGTCAGGATCGAACCCGGGCCTCAGGCGCTGTGAGGCAGCTAACAGATAACATAAATTGATGAACCAGAATAGTTATTTGTTGGGACTTTGAGCTCAATCGTTATCTTTCAAGTTATAGTACTTTATCTGGAGGCTCCGTATCCCTCAACGTCTGCAGCGTCTAAGATGCTGCAGATGTTCTACCAATTGGTGGTAGCCAGCGCCATCTTCTTCACTGCCGTGTGCTGGGGCAGCAGGCCGAAGGCTGCGGATGCCAATAGGATCAGCAAACTCATCGGGAAGGCTGGCTCCATCCTGGGGGTGGAGTTGGATATTTGGGAGGTGGTCTTGGAGGGGAGGATGGTCGTCAAACTGTAGAGCATCCTGGACAATACAGCTCACCCCGTCCATGACACACTGGTCAAGCTGAGGAGTACCTTCAGCAACAGACTGGTTGCACCAAGATGCAGGATAGAACACCACAGGAGATCCTTCTTCCCTGTGGCTATCAAACGTTACAACTCCTCGCCCTTCTGTCGTGGGGTAGACTGAGACTGTGACTGACCCCCCCAAATCTTTACCACTCCTCACTTTATTTTCATGTTTCATGTACTTTGTGATTTTTATGACTGTTGGCAGAATTAATTTCCCTCCCGGGATAAATAAAGTTCTATCGCATCCTATCATATCATATTGTATCGTAAAGTGTCTCCAACTGTGGATATATTGACGGGTAAAAGGTTGTTAAATGCAGCTTGATTTTTAATTGGTGTGCATACCAGCACCTTTTTGATGACAAGAAAAAGTGCTGAGCAACAGGTTTCAAATGAAAAGTCATCCATCTCACTCATTAACTCTGTTTATCTCTCCACAGATGCTGCCTGACCTGCTGAGTGTTCCAAGCTTTTTGGGTTTCTGGCCATGGTTTAGATTTCCATCACCTGCTGATTTAATTAAATGCAGGCAGGATATCTAAAGATCATGGTCGGGCCAATTCTTCAGACTGATTGTAGTAAGACCATAAGACATAGGAGTAGTATTAGACCATTCTGCTCATCGAGTCTACTCCGCCATTCAATTGTGGCTGATCCATACTTCCCCCACAACCCCATTCTCCTTACTTCTCGTCGTAACCTTTGACACCCTCACAAATCAAGAACCTATGAATCTCCATTTTAAAATTACCCAACGACTTGGCCTCCACCGCCATCTGTGGCAATGATTCCACACATTCTCCACCCTCTGGCTAAAGAAATTCCTCCTTTTCTCCATTCTAAAGGTACTTCCTGTAAAGGTAAAGGCTGTGCCCTCTGGTTCTGGAAGGGGGGAGAAACCTGAAAAAGGGAGGTAAGGGCAGGACAAGACCGGGCAAGTGATGGACGGATGTTGCTTTGTTGCATGTCGCTATCTGCTGGATCAAAGAGACAATGAGCATGGAAACAGGCCCTTCGGCCTAACATACCCATGCCAACCAAGATGCCCCATCTACAATAGTCCAAGCTGCCTGTATTTGGCCTATATCCCTCTAAACCTTTCCTATCCAAGGCATCCACACTCCAGAAAAGCTCCAATAATCTGTCATGCACCGGACTTTAGTGGTTCTGGCTCCTTGATGGAATGTTTTGCATCCTTTATAGCCATGGGCTAGGTACCAAAAGGCAGGAGAATAGCGAACGTTCTCACCTTGGTCAAGAAAGGGCAGTGGGGACGAGAATGGAAACTACTGATCAGTGAGCCTTACATAGAGAAGTTGTTGGAGAAGTTACAGTCATATAGCATGGAAACAGGCCCTTCGGCCCAACTCGTACATGCCGACCATCTACATTAGTCCCTCCCGATCGTATTTGGGCCGGATCCCCCTAAACTTTTCCCATCCAAGTACATGTCCAAGTGACCTTCCTACCAATGAACCTTCCTCAACTATCTCCTCTGCAGCCTTCCACCTTAATTAAAAGGAGGGTGAAGGGAACAAGGTTCATAGTCACCAAACGGCTCCATTACTAATGAGGTGTGGTGTGACCAGCATTAACTGACTGCCTACCCCCTCACCCATCCCCTCCTATTTTTGAAATCAGATAAACATCAGCTCTACGCACTGAAAAGTATTTTGGTGGCGAGTCACAGTTTGGAAAAGAAATGTCAAAAGCCCTAAAGTTCAACCAGCTGACATCTTAAACAACCACTTCGCTGCAAAATAAAGGAACCGCCCATTGCTGATAAATACAGATTATAATCTATCACGCACCCTTATTTTTAACTGATGTGTTTTATTTGTAAGCCCATAAGATCATAAATTCAAACAACATGGGAACAGAATTAGGCCATTTGGCTCATCGAGTCTACTCCGCCATTCTATCATGGCTGATCTATCTTCCCCTCTCATCCCATTCTCCTGCCTTCTCCCCATAACCCTTGATACCCTTGCTAATTTTAGTTTAGTTTAGCATAGTTTAGAGATGCAGTGTGTAAACAGGCCCTTCAGCCCACTGAATAGGGGCCGACCAGCGATCTCTATACACCAACACTATCCTACACACCAGCGACAATTTACAATTTTTACTGAAGCCAAATTAACCTACAAACCTGTATATCTTTGGAATGTTGGAGGAAACCAGAGCACCCGAAGAAAACCCACGTGGTCACGGGGAGAATGTAGAAACTCCATACAGACAGCACTCATAGTCAATAGACAATAGATAATAGGTGCAGGAGTAGGCCATTCGGCCCTTCGAGCCAGACCACCATTCAATGTGATCATGGCTGATCATCCCCAAGCAGTACCCCGTTCCTGCCTTCTCCCCATATCACGCTATCGAGCTCTCTCTTGAAAGTATCCAGAGAACCAGCCTCCACCACTCTCTGTGGATCGAACCGGGGTCTCTGGCATTGTGAGGCAGCAACTCCACCACTGCACCACTGATAATCAACAACAAATATTGTCAGAAATATGACCTTCCAATCCTAAACTGTGGTTATAGAAACATTGGGAAAACTAAAGGCATGGTGGAGATTTTAATCTAATCAACCTGCGGGGAAACCAAATTAGCAAACACGTCCATTTGTTTCTTATTGTTCCCGATGTTGGGGAAGTCCAGAACAAGGGGTCACAGTTTAAGGATAAGGGGGAAATCTTTTAGGACTGAGATGAGAAAAAAAAAATTCACACAGAGAGTGGTGAATCTCTGGAATTTTCTGCCACAGAAGGTAGTTGAGGCCAGTTCATTGGCTATATTTAAGAGGGAGTTAGATGTGGCCCTTGTGGCTAAAGGTATCAGGGGGTATGGAGAGAAGGCAGGTACAGGATACTGAGTTGCATGATCAGCCATGATCATATTGAATGGCGGTGCAGGCTCGAAGGGCCGAATGGCCTATTCCTGCACCTATTTTCTATGTTTCTATGTTACTTTAATTTCTTCTTTAATTTAGGTTAGTTTTGGCATAAAGCAGCCAACATAATCAAAGACCTGGCCCACCAACCTCCCCTGCCTGCACGTTATCCATATCCCTCTATTCCCTGGATATCCATCTAAAAGCCTCTTAAACACCACTATTGTATTTGCCCTCACCACCAACCCTAGCATCGCGTTCTAGCACCCCCACCAATCTCTATGTTAAAAACCATGTCCTGCATTATTTCATAAGAGTGAAGCAAAAATTGATCTTGGACCACCTACACTAATGAGTATCCAAACATTTCAATTTGTAGGATATCCAATTTGCCTTGTATGTATCTAAATATTTTTATTTCAAGCAGTGTGAGTAGCATTGAGTAAATAGTTTATGAAATCACAATTTATTTATTTGTACTGTCCAAACAGTACTCTGTATAATGGAACAGTTTGGTTCATATAATGCCAAGCTAAACACCCAGTTCTAACTGTGTAGCTGTCTCACATAGGTACAGATAGCAGGCATATACCCAGTCGGAGATGCGGCCAGGTCTTGCTAACTAACGACATTCTTATCCTGAATCTCCATTTCATTTATGCACACATGATCAAATAGGGTTTAGTTTAGAGTTTACAGACACAGCATGGAAACAGGCCTCTCAACCCACAGAGTCCATGCCGACATTCGATCACTCGTTCACAAAAGGACGCAAAGTGCTGGAGTAGCTCAGTGGCCTCTAATAGTGGTTACATAGTTAAACTGGCACAATGGACATTCCACATGACATGTCCCAGGTAGTATCTGGCCCTGCATCAGTAAGTGAGCCAGACCTCACACTACCGAGAAGCTTATTTCCAACTGAGTTTATGCTCCAGAACGTGAGTTCACTCGAAACCCTGCCACTAATCCCCTAACTCACATCTCTCCTCGAAATAACACAAACTACTGGAGTAACACAAGTGGTCAGGCAGCATCTCCGGTGGACATGGATAGGTGACGTTTGGGGTCTGGACCCTTCTTCAGATTGTAGTTTAGTTTAGTTTAGTTTAGTTTAGGAAACACGGCCTTCAGCCCACTGAGTCTGCGTCAACCAGCCATCACCATGTACACTAGCACTATCCTGCACACTAGGGACGTTTTAATAAAACCAATTAACCTACAAACCTGCATGTATTTGGCATGTGAGAGGAATCCGGAACACCTGGAGAAAACCCACACAAGTCACGGGGAGAACGTGCAAACTCCATATAGACAGCGCCCCGTAGTCACGATCGATCCCGGGTCTCTGGGGCTGCAAGGCAGCAGCTCTACGGTTAGACATCTGTGCTGTCCATGTGCCCCCCCCCCCCCCACCTGCCATCATGTTTGGCATGGACACTGTGGGCCGAAGGGCCTATTCCGTGCTGTGCTAATCCATGTAGCTATCGGAGCCTCTGATTCAAAGCGCAAGATCATTTTGCACAATCTCCCACCATGGGAGTTAGTATAAAACAATAAATCTTGGCATCGAGAACACTTCTGAGTGCCCACAAATATTAAGGTATGGCTTCTAAGAAAAACAGGATCAAAGTTCGGTATTGGTTGTTAATGCTAAGCCAAGAAGAGGATCTGGGGTGACGGAGGAACTGACGGAAATCCACATAAGGCAGGAAATGGTGTTGCGTAGACTGAATGGACTGAAGGCTGATAAATCTCCAGGGCCTGATGGTCTGCATCCCAGGGTACTTAAGGAAGTGGACATTGGACTTTGTCTGCGGAACCGATGCGCTACAATACTGAGAACTATATTCTGCACTCTGTAACTTCTCCTTTGTTCTACCTATTGTACTTGAGTTTGACTTGATTGTATTTATATATGGCATTATCTGATCTGTTTGGATAGCATGCACAACAGAGCTTTTCACTGTACGTAGGTACACGTGACAACAATAAACTTGAAGCATTTCTGAGCAGCTACAAATGGGAATCTCACACTCCACGCTCTAATGCTCTACAATTTTGCTCGTCACCCATTCTTGGAAAATAATTATTTTTAATCTCAGCGAAAATACACCATGCATCACTTTCTGTTGACTGGGGAACTTAGTTCCAATGCAGGGATGTTCAATTCCTACAAATGTTACTCGTGAGAGAGAGAGAGGATAATTCTTTTTTTTTGCAACGACAAAGACGCAACGATACAATTTCTGGTCAAAATGGACGTTACTTCACAACGGCCAATATTTCTGCATTCACGTGACATGTAATAACATACTCACATGACAACGGTCAACAGTACACAGCGGACGGCTTTGTTCCATTTTATACTGCTTTCAAATGTGGAATCCCCCCCCCCCCCCCACCGCTTAGGGAGAGCTATGGGGTCTTCATACCCTTCGGCACAACATCAAAAAGACCCCCGGGATGGATGGGGTAGCAGAAGGCTTGTGCATATGTATTTTGGAGATATCAGGGTAGGTTCAAGGAGGAATATAAGAATGTACTCCCAAGTCTGACCTCCAGAGTTTAATTTAGATTATGCCAATGGAGGCACAAGGAGGAATAATAACTCAATCCCCATTCCTGGTGTGAATTTGCGGAGCCTTTACACATCCAGAAGGATGTCACTGAGTAACGTTTGAACCATCAACTTGACAGCCTCGATACAGCAATTAAACCAAGGAGGAAGAAATAGCTTTCATTACAAGAAAGCAAAGTGCTTTGATTTCGTAAAGGTCTCACTCTCTCTCTCTCTCTCTCTCGCTCTCCATAGCAATCTGCTGCTTCTAGGCAGTGAAGCGGTACACTGGAATCTTGTCCCTTTTTGCCCATTTCAAGAGGGAACATTTTAACCTCTTTATCTGCAAAATGTGTTTTGGTTGACAAAGTGCTGGGCTTGGACAACGAGGCAGGCTTGAGGGCTGAACCTGCTCGGGCAACCTAAGAGGCGTCCATTTTTTTTTGTTTTTGCACCGAGCGACATTTCTGTGGTGAAGCTCACAACAAACACCACATCAAGGATAAGACAAGTTGCAAGAATGGCCTGGAGATCGTTCTTCTCTACGCTGTTGTCCATAGAATGCCACGTGTCATTGTCAAGGGCCGCAGGTCCTTGTAAAGAGCTGTGTGTCACCACATTAGGCCTCGTATCCCCGCCAAGTCCCAACTCTTTTCATATGGGACCACGTGTTACCATGTAAGGCCACATGGCGTCATAAAGAGCCGCATGTCATCACAACAGTGGGGGGGGGGGGGGGGGAGGGGTCACATGACACTGGGTTAAGGTTGCATGACATCATTAAGGGCTGCATCACATCATGAAAGGTCACGTGTCACCGGGGTCAGGTCACATGACATCTTTAAGGGCCGCATGTCAGCACATGTCGCCGAGGTTAAGGTCATGTGACATCTTTAAGGGCCGTATGCCATCACAAAAGGTCACATGTCACTAGGTTAAGGTCACATAGCATCTTTAAGGAACACGTCATCACAAAGGGTCACATATCACTGGGGTAAGGTCACGTGACATCGTTAAGGACTGCGGGGTATCATAAAGGGACACATGTCACTAGGTTACGGTCACGTGACAGCTGAAAGGGCCATATGCCAACACAAATGGTCACATGACATCTTAAAGGGCCGCAGGTCATTGCAAAGGGTAGGTCACATGAAATCTTAAAGGGCCACATGTCACCTAATAAGGCCATGTGACGTCGTACAGGTGCCACATGCCATCATAAAGGGCCATGTCACCGTGGAGAATTACATCATCACATAGGGCCATGTCGTGGCCGGGCGGGGTGCCCACCCTTCGAGAGAGGTCGAAGGTCTTGGCTTCGGTGGGCAATGGAGTTGGGGGACAATGGCGGTGGAAAGTCTCAACCCCTCAGAGACCGAGGCAACCAGGGGAAATAGGCCCGGCAACTCCTCGGCAACCCACCTCAGGGGGGGGGGGGGGGAGGGGGGGGGTTTCTGGGACACGCAGCAAGCGATGGAACTCCTACCGTAGCGTGTAGCAAACGTCAAGTCCCGTGCCACCAAACCCTATCAAAAGTTTGTCACTCGGGGCGGGAAGAAGGAGCTCCCCACGCCGCCAAGGGAGCCAACTCCAAATCGAAAAAACACGCTGGAGTCTCAGTCCCACTCCACGACATTGAGTTATTATTCTGTTCGCAAATGTCTTTTTTGGGGGAATTAATAGAGACTGGGATGTGAGAGGAGGGAAGAGAACAAGCAGAAGGGACTCAGTTAACCAAAGGATGCTGGACAGCCCAGAATCCACCTCAATGTAAAGAGGATTAAATGGTTCCATGCGATCACAACTCTTCCTCCCAAACAGAGGGAGGGGGAACAGGTTGGCCTTACGGCTTAAGGTGGGGACAGATCGGATCGGAGGAGGTGGCGGCCTTGGTGGCTTCATGTGGCCAGATTTTCAGCGTTGACACTGGACATGCGGATTTGGGAGCTGCTCTTACTAAGGACGGAGAGCTGCGTCCCTCCGTTGACCCCGCTACTGGCCAGGGAGGGGTGGCGGTGCTTGAAGTCAACAGCAAAATACCGGTTCACCTTCCAGCTCCTCCATTTTCTCTTGATCTCGGACTGCACCTTTGGGAAGAAACTTAGAGATGTCATTTGAATGTACTCAGGTACGTCAAGACTGAAGGGAGAATTCACTCACATATACAAGCACAAAGAAAAGCTGAGACTAGTCAAACTTCACTTTGTTCTTTCGCGGGGAGAGGGAAAGAAAATCAAAGCAACTTACCTCTCCGTTGAGGAAACAATACAGAACTGCCACCACAAAGCCCTGGAAGGAATAAACAAGCCACATATAGAATTAGTGTGGATGGGGTGGACAACAAAAAAAAGACATTCGCGTACAAAATTGTGAAAGGAATAGATTGGCTAAACACACAGAGTCGCTTGCCCAGAGTCAGGAACTCGAGAACCTAACGAGGACCTAGGTTTAAGGTGAGGGTGGGAAAGATTTAATAGGAACCCGAGGGATAATTTTTTTTACACAAGGGTGGTGGGTGCATGGAACGAGCTGCCGGAGGAGGTAGTTGAGGCAGGTACTATTGCAACATTTAAGAAACATTTAGACAGGTACATGGGTAGGACAGGTTTAGAGGGATATGGACCAAATACATGCAGGTGGGACTAGTGTTGATGGGACCTGTTGGTCGGTGTGGGCAAGTTGGGCCGGAGGGCCTGTTTGCAGTGCATGACGCGATGACTCTATTAATGGTCAGCACGGTGGTAGAGCTGGCTGCCTTACAGAGCCGGAGACCTGCTTTCAATCCTGACCACGGGTGTTGTCTGCTCTGTACACACAGCGCCCGTGGTTGGGATCGAACCGGAGTTCATGGCGTTGTAAGGCAGCAACTCTACTGCTGTGTCACTGTGCCATTCCAGTTCTGGTCACCCCATTAAAGGAAGCATGTGGAGGCTTCTGAAGAAAATGCCAGTTGATGGGAATGCTGCTAGGATTAGCTATAAGGAGAGATTGATTCAACTTGGATGGTTTTCTCTGGAGAATTAGATGTTGAGGGGAGACCCGATCGACGTATATAAAATCATGAGAGGCATAGATAGGGTACCTTTTCCCCAGGGTGGAAATGTCAAAGACTAAAGCAAGGGTTCCCAACCTGGGGTAAATTTACCCCCTGAACCTTCCCAGGGGGTAAATTTGTTGATTCTGGATTTGTACATGTTTTTCTCATTGACTGTGTTTGGTTCTGGTATATCTGTTCATCATTAGTTGTTCATAAATAAGTGAAATAACATTATTATGTGCTATTAAAGTTGCCAGAGGTAAACGGGACAAAACAGGTTGGGAACCCCTGGACTAAAGGATATAACTTTATATTTAGAAGGAGGAACTTTAAAGGAGATACGTGGGGCAAATTGTTTACACCTAGGTAGGTGAGTGCCTGGAATGCACAGCGGGATTGATGGTGGAAGCAGATATGATAGCGGCGTTTAAGAGGTTTATAGATAGTCTTGCAGGGAGTGGAGGGATATGGATCACATGCAGGCACAGGAGATTAACTTGGGGTCATGTTCAGCACAGATATTTTGGGCTGAAGGGCCTGTTCCTGTGTTGTACTGTTCTTGGTTATGATAAACTAATTTTTCTTCAAATGTAGACAATGATGCCAAAAGTAAAGGGCCGATTGATGGCACAGCGGGTAGGGCCACTGCCTCACAGCGCCGGAGACCGGGTTCGATCCTGACCTCGGGTGCTGTTTGTGCGTGTGGAGCTTGCACGTTCTCCCTGTGACCGCGTGGGTTTCCTCCTATATCCCAAAGACGTGCAGGTTTGTAGGTTAATTGGCCTTGATGAATTGTTACTGGTTTGCCCGGGTAGGCCAGGTCGGTTAAAACTGTCCCCCTTTGATGTGGGTCTTGGGTCTGATGTTGGTTGAACCAAGCCGGGAGGTTAATGGATCGCTTTGTGCGGCAGCCCTGATTTGATGTGCAGGGAGGAACTGCAGATGCTGGTTTATACCGAAGGTGGACACAAAATGCTGGAGTAACTCAGGCAGCATCTTTGGAGAAAAAGAATAGGTGACGTTTTGGGGCGGAACTCTTCTTCAGACTCAAAGATAGAGGTGTGGTGATTGGGGGGGGGGGGGGGGGGGGGGGAGAATAAACTGGAGGCAAGAAAAGGCCAGAACAAATCAGGGCCAGCAACAGATGACCTCAGGAAGATGGAACCCATAATGGCCCATTGTTGGCCAGGGACGATGTGATAAGAGGGATGCAAGGTTGTGAACAGTGGAACTGGTGGGATGTGTAGAGCCAGGGGGGGGGGGGGGGGGGGGGGGGGGGGGAATGCAGGAGTTACTTGAAAATAGTGAAATCAACGTTCATACTGCTGGGTTGTATGCTTTTTTAAGTTTAGTTTAGTTTAGAAATGCAGCACAGAAACAGGCCCTTCGGCCCACTGAGTCCGTGCCGACCAGTAAAGGGCCTGTCCCACTTAGGCGACCTCTTAAGCGGGCTTAGGAGACTCTGCGCTCACCACATGATCACCACATGTTCGCCGGTGGTCTCAGATGAGTCTCCTTCATGGTCGCGAGGAGTTCCCGCATTCTGGGAACTAGTCGCGGCCTCAGTATGGTCGCAGCAAATCTTTCAACATGTTGAACAATTTTCTGTGACAAAAAATTGGTCGCCATGGAGAAAGTCGATACTTTTGAAGTTGTAGGTGCAGTTGTAGTGGGGTCGCCATGTAGTTGTACGTGGTCGAGATAGTCGTAGGTAGTTTTAGTTAATCTCCTTTGCTGACCGGGCATTTTCATTGGCTCATTGAGGATAAAAAATATAAGCATGAGTTTTCAGAACCAAGGAAAACCGACCGGTAACGTTAAATTCCCGCCAAACCACAGCTGTGTATCTCTAGCTTATTAAAAGTTGTCTGGCTTCTTAAAAGTGTCTCCACTCCTACTCGCCCCTTCTCCCCTCCCCCCACCCCTCCCCGCTCTTTTAAAGGACTTACCGTACACTGTGCTAGCCGTCTTTAACCTTCCTGTTCATTGCGGGTATCACCTTGGCTTTGCACCGTGTGAATTTCAGACAGCGCTCCCCCGCTTTCCCTGGCCCCCGTCTTTGCGATATGTGTGTGTGTGTGTGTGTGTGTGTGTGTGTGTGTGTGTGTGTGTGTGTGTGTGTGTGTGTGTGTGTGTGTGTGTGTGCGTGCGTGCGTGCGGGCGTGTGTGCATGTGTGTGTGTGTGTTCCGCTCTGACGGTCGATCCAGCTCGCGGTTTTTCAGGCGAGTGCCCCCGAGCTTGAAGGTCGCAGACAATTTGCTGAAAAGTTGTGTAAGTGGGACAGGCCCTGAACCCCTGTGACAGTAGCAGGAGGGACAATTTACAATTTTTACCAAAGCCAATTAACCTACAAACCTGTACGTATTTGGGGTGTGGGGGGCAACCTGAGCACCCGGGGAAAACCCACGTGGTCACGGGGGTGAACGTACATACTCCATACAGACAGCACCACTAGTCAGGATAAAACCAGGGTCTCTGCCGCTGCGCCACCGTGCCACCCAAGTGAAATGTGAGGTGCTGCTCCTCCAATTTGTGCGTGGCCTCATTCAGTGGAGGAGGCCCAGGACAGAAGGGCCAGTATGAGAATGGGAAGGGTTAAAATGTTTGGCAATCGGGAGATGGCGCAGACCAAGGCGGACTGAGCGTAGGTGTTCAGCAAAACGGTTGGCGTCTGCCCTGATTTGATGATCGACATGACCGTGACTGGCTTTACTTCGTAGATTTGTTTGTTTAATTAATATTAATGTTATTGATGTTCACCCACCCTTCCCAGCTACAGTGGCATAAAACGAGAGATTAGCGCAGATAATCCAACGGCTGGATCAAGATCTAGGTGATTGATGACTTTCCTGGAGGGAGAGGAGAAGCAGGGAGCATCAGGATTGAATCTCAGAGCTTTTGGCCAGGAATGGGGAGCTCTGGAGATGGATTGGAGGAGTGCAGAGGTCCTCGAGAATAGTGGAAGCTGGAGGAGGTTGCAATGGGGTTGAACAGAAGAGACGGGGGTTAGGTGATGGATGGGTCAAAACAAACGGATGTGGATTTAGATGTAGGCCCATCACTGATTGTCAACCTAGACCTGGAGGACACCTTCCCCTGTCGTTCCGCAGCAGACTTACAGCACTCTGAACCAAGTTACCTGGAAAGATCCCAATCCCAGTTCAAACACCAGCCGTTCCCGGGTATTAACATCTTCGGGGTAAAAGGCAAACACCGTGTAGTGAATCCCAAACAGCGGGATGAGAAGGAGGGTCGATCTGGCCAGTCTCCTGCGTAGATCGTTCAGAAGAAGAGGGGAGGATGAGGGAGAGAGAGAGAGAGCACTCATTAACACCAGCAGGATCAGGACCATTGTCTCAAACTCAACATTATTTCATTAACACAAACACGCACACACAACACAATACACCACAACCCGGAAGAAACTAATATTTCAAATCCTGTCATGTTTTTAGTTTAGTATCCTGGAACAATCAACTTCAGTTCAAGTTTGCATTGTTGCCATAACATTTATTTGGTCCAAAGAAAAGACACAAAATGGCAGAGTAATTCAGCAGGTCAGGCAGCTTCACTAAAGAACATGGATAAGTGATATTTCCTTCTTCAGCCAACACGTGGAACTGCACACGCTGGTTTACAAAAGAAAAGGTACAAAGTGCCGGATTAACCTGCAGGGTCAGGCAACATCTCTGGAGAACTTGGATAGGTGATGTTTCGGGTTGGGACCCTTCTTTAGCCAACACATGGAACCGCAGATACTGGTTGGCAAAGAAAGACACAAAGTGCTGGAGTAACTCAGCGGGTTCAGGCAGCTCTGGTGAACATGAATCTGGAAGAGAGGGGCTGGACAAAGCCTGGCAGGTAATTGGTAGACAAAGGCGAGGGGGTTTTTATGGACAAATGGTTTGAACAAAGGCCAGGGATTTAAGCGGGAGGTGTGAGGCAGAAGGATTAAAGCGTTGCAAATTGTGAAGCCAGAGGATGGAATATTGGTTTGGGGGAGAAATCGGTGTGAGCCCAGGTAGGGGCACAAGCGAGAGGGGGGAAAGAAAAGGGTGGGATGGGGGAGAAAAGTGGGGGAGAGGGTGGGTAGTTATTAGGGGTTACTTAAAATTGAAGAATTCAATTTTCATACCAATGGGTAGTAAGCCGTACCAAAATGTCACCTATTCATGTTCTCCAGAGATGCTGCCTGACCTGCTGAGTTATTCCAGCATTTTGTGTCCTTTTGTGTAAACCAGCATCCATACTTCCTTGTTTCTACATTCGGTCTGTCTCTGCTATAGTTTAGAGATACAGCGTGGAAACAGGCACTTCTGCCCACCAAGTGTGCCGACCAGTGATCATGCGGTATACTAGTACTATCCTCCACACTAGGGACAATTTACAATTTTACCAAAGCCAATTAACCAACAAACCTGTACGTCTTTGGAATGTGGGAGGAATTCGGAGCACCCGGAGAAATCCCACGCGGTCACGGGGAAAACGTGCAAACTCCATAAGGACAGCACCCGTAGTTAGGATCAAACCCGGGTGTCTGCCTCTGAAAGGCAGCAGCTCTACCGCCGCGCCACCGTGCCCCCCTATGTCGTGACGTGCGGGGCGTGGATGTGGGATGGCCAGAGTACCAGTCACTGCTCTGCCAACACTGTGCTGTAATGCACGAGTTACAGAGGTATCAAGCTAAGGGGACCACTGGGGTGTCTTGAAGGTTGGCATTATGCTTATAAAAGGAAGTTGCAGGGGGCTAACAACTAGTAAATGGTGATGTGGGTTGTGCTAACGTGGTGACAGGGAACCACAGACAACGCCTGAAAATGAAGACATGGAATGCAGCAGTGACAACACTCACGTTTTAGGAGCTGCATGGATGATGTTACACCATGCACCCATCATCACCCATCACCAGAAATATTGGATCAAATGTAGGTAAGAGCACAAAACAAGGCCATCGGGGAATACAAAAAGAAATTGGTCCTGAGGTTTATGCAACTCTCACCAGCATCTTCGCCCCAGGGAAAGCTAAGCATGTTTCATTTGACACTGTGTCAACAAAGTTGGACTTGTAGATAATCTTTTTACTCTGTAATCAAGACCTAGTTTTACTGTTAATCAAGTTTCTGGGTAATCTTGTCAGCTGAGAATGAAAAATCTGTACCAATGTGTCACTCAGCAGATCAGCTTTGTCTGGTCTCCTGGTGTGCACCAGTTATGATAAATCGCCCCTTACTTCCGACACCAACTCTGTGCTGCCTTTCCATTTTGCTCCTACAACACTGGGCCCTTGTGGGAGATACCTGATCCTCAAGCATTGGATGAATCCAGCCAGTCTCCTTGTTGGGTTTAAGGTGAGAGGAAGTTTTAAATAGGGACCTGAGGGGTGGGTTTTATTTCACACTGGGACTGGTGAACTCTGGAACTCACTGCCAGAGGATAAAGTGGAATCAATATAATTATTGCCGTTTAATAGGCTTTTAGTTAAGTACATTTAGATATCAGGGATTATGGGGAGAAGGCAGGAGAATGGGGTTGAGAGCAAAAGATAGATCAGCCATGATTGAATGGCGGAGTAGACCTGATAGGCCAAATGGCCTAATTCTGCTCCTATTCTTATGAACATATGCAGTGAATGGAATATTTGAAGACATTCAGTCTTTAGATTTTAGAGATACAGTGTGGAAACAAGCCCATCGGCCCAACGAGCCTATGCTGACCAGCGATCACCTGTACACTAGCAATATCCTACACACAAGAGACAATTTACAATTTCACCAAACCCAATTAACCTACAAACCCGTACAACTTTGGAGTGTGGGAAGAAACTGGAGCATCCGGAGAAAACCCACGTGGTTACAGGGAGAACTGACAGTACCCGAGGCCAGGATCAAAGCAGAGTCTCCGGTGCAGTAAGGCAGCAACTCTACCCCTGTGCCACAGTGCCGCCCTTTTTTTCTTCACCTGCCAGGCTTTGCCCTGTCCCCCACACTTCCTTTCAGCAGCTTTCACACCACCAGTCCGTCAGTGTGAAGAAGGGTCCTGACCCAAAACTTTACCTGTCCACAGATGTTGCCTGACCCGCTGAGTACCTCCAGCATTTGAGTTTTGTTTTGGGAGATATTGAGGCAGCAAGACCACATGGTCACTTCAGTAACTCTGGACCTTTAATGTGATCAATCAGCTTAAAGTGCTTCGTTGGAATGGAATTAGAGCAAATTCAACAATGAACCCATGTGGAGGTGCTTAGGAATCTGAGGGAGAATTCTACCACTCCCTTGGCTTGGACGATGGGGGGTTGGATGGAAGTGGAAGAGGTTCGGAAGCCAATACCTAGGCTCAGGGTCTGGGCACGACCCGTGATGCCATGTGGCCAGACTCACAAAGACAAGGCGGGCCGCGGTGTATAGGGGGAAACCGCCAAACCGGCCCCTGCTTGTTTCCCGAAGATGATAGACCGGAAGGGATCTAGCTGGTGACTATGGATGTGAGGAGCAAGGCCGGTCGGAGAGGGAACCGGGGCTGGCCTTCCCCACCCTCAAAGTCGGCTGTGGGAGGCTCCCCTGGGGCACAAAGGTGGGCGGGTGAGGAGAGGTATGTTAGTTAGCTGGTCGATCCACATATCCGAGGAAGGCGACGGCTGGAGGCCCTGCTGCAGCCTGGGGCTCGCCTGGATCGGGCACCGCTCCATAAGACCTAGAGCGCGGACTAGACTTGGGTAATGGTGCCAAAACCTGGCGCCTCTTGCATGCAGTCTCATTTCACTATTTCTGTACACGTTGCTAATCGGGGATTGTTCTTAGGTATGGCAATATTTTACTGGTCTCTATGTATGGCAAAGAATTTCACTGTGTGCTTGCACAGGTGATAATAAAGAAGCATTGACCATTGAAGAAGTGGTCGCTGGCAACAATGAGTTGAAAATGGAGACGGGTCGAGAGGCCAGAAGTGGAAAAGGATGGGGATGTGTGTGGTTTCAGAGAGAGGGAAGAGGCAGGAGGTACTTGATCAAAAGCAAACCTCCCATCAGTCTGAAGAAGTGTTTCGGCCCGAAGCATTGCCTATTTCCTTCGCTCCATAGATGCTGCTGCACCTGCTGAGTTTCTCCAGCATTTTTGTGTACCTTCGATTTTCCAGCATCTGCAGTTCCTTCTTAAACAATTTAAAACATGGTCCCCAAACCTTGATTTAAATTCTAGGTGACTAAGGATTTGTAGATTTCAATGATTTCAGAAGTGCTGAAGTGGAGATGGTTGAAAGCTTCAAGATCCCAGGCATAAATGTCACCAACAATTTGCCCTGGACCAACCACAACAAAGCTATGGCCAAAAAGGCCCACTAACACCACTACTACTCAGAAGACTAAGAAAGTCCAGCATGTCTCCAACGACCCTTGCCAACTTCTACAGATGCACTGTAGGAAGCATGCTCTGGTCAAGACCGTAGGACATTGCAGACAGTTGTGGATGTAGCCCAGTCCATCGCACAAACCAGTCACACTCCCCATCGACTCCATCTACCTGTCTCGGGGAAGCAGTCAACATAATCAAGGACCACTCACACCCTGGTCATTCCCTCTTTTCCCCTCCCCTGTCGGGCAGAAGACACAGATCTTGAAAGCACGCACCACAAGATTTGGGAACAGCTTCTTCCCCGCTGTTATCAGACTATTGATCCATTCTGTCATAAGCAAAGGGTGTAGTCCTGATTTTAGTTTAGTTTAGTTTAGAGATACAGCGTGTAAACAGGCACTTCAGCCCACCGAGTTCAGGCCGACCAGTGGTCCCCGTACACTAGCACTATCCTACACACTGGAGATAATTTACAATTTTTAATTGGAAGTCAATTAACTTACAAACCTGTACTTCAGTGGAGTGTGGGAGGAAACCGGGGCGCCCAGGGAAAGGGGTGACCAAGTTGACAGTGCTGGGAACCTTGCTTTGTCACTGGGGGCTTTGAGTCAACGCTGATCTTTTACCAGTCCCTCGAACTTCAAACTGAGCCATCAAAAGTCATCACTGAAAAGTCTAAAAGGTGGTGTGCCGTGAACAGTGTGGGGTGGGCAGGAGGATGGAAGGGAGGCAAGATTGTTGCAGGGATCGAAAGGCAGGCATTTGTGGCTGAACCAGAGAAGGAACACTGGTGTGTTGGAAGGAGCTGCAGATGCCGGTTTATACTGAAGATAGACACAAAATGCTGGAGTAACTCAACAGGTCAGGCAGCATCTCTTGAAAATGTGGATAGTTGACGCTTTGGTTTGGGATCATTCTTCAGATTCTGACACTGGTATTGGATTGGGTTACAAGGAACACATGTGCAGCAGAACCCACAGACGGACAAAGGGGTTGAAATGATGGAGACAAAGAGAAAAATACCAGAGTGTAGAATATATAGCGCTCCAGTAAGATAGAGATAGTTATATGGTGGCACGGCAGTTGCTGCCTTACAGCGCCAGAGACCCGAGTTCGAATCCGAACTGTCTGTATGGAGTTTGCACATTCTCCCTGGGACCGTGTGGGTTTTCTCCGGGTGCTCCGGTTTCCTCCCACAGTCCAAAAGCGCGTAGGTTAATTGGCAATGTAAAAATTATAAATAGTCCCTAGTGTTAATGTGCGGGGATTGCTGGTTGGCAGAGATTCGGTGGGACGAAGGGCCTGTTTCCGTGCTGTATCTCTAAACTAAACTAAACGTAACAGAGAAAGTGCAGGAGTCACAATCCATTCTTGGTATAAGAACAGATAAATGTTGTTTCCTCCACAGCTTCCTGTCAGCCTAGTATCTCATGTTGTCTGTAAATCTCTTGTTCATACCTCCAGTTTGCTGTCCTTCCAGTGTGATCCTTATATTAGTTTATGATTGTCACGTGCATCGAGATATATTGAAAAACATTTTTAGCATGCAATCCAGTCAAATCATACCTTCCATGAGTACAATCAAGCTATACACAGGTGCAACAGGTAGAGCAGAGAGAAAAATACCAGCTTGTAGGATATAGTGTTAGAGTGTTACAGTTACAGAAAAAGTGCAAGGGCTGCAATGAGGTTGATTGGAAGACCGGGACTACAGGGGCGGCACTATGGCTCAGCGGTAGAGTTGCTGCCTTACAGCGCCGGAGACACGGATTCGATCCTGACTACAGGTGCTGTCTGTACGGAGTTTGTACATTTTCCCTTTGGCCTGCATGAGTTTTCTCCGGGTGCTCCGGTTTCCTCCCACACTCCAAAGATGTGCAGGTTTGTCGGCTAATTGTCTTGGTAAAAATTGTAAATTATCCCTAATGTATGTAGGAGAGTGTGAGTGTGAGAAGGCCCCGTTTCTGTACTGTATCTCTAAACGAAACAAAACTAATCTAAATATCAGTCTTCAATACTTCAAATGGCTTTTAGCTAATTTGCAAAGAATCTTTGGTCATTGACTTTTGAGCACTTTAGGATGATTTACTGAATTAATAAGGTCCAATATAAATAGAAATTGTGGGATTGATTGTTAGATAGCTCCATCTTTTTGAGCATCAGTCTGCAGTCTCATCCTTACTGGCAACTCTCGAAATGTTCAGCTAGTCTGATTAATTGTATTTTTACTAAATAAGGCCATTTCTGGTTCGCAAAAAAAACATCAACTCTAGGATGGTGTTACTGAGCCCTGTGGGAAACTTACAAAACAGCAAGCAATTATCCAATATCACAATTTGGATCGAGCAGTTTTGGGCCCCATATATGAGGAGGGATGTGCTGGCGTTGCTGAGGGCCCAGAGGAGGTTTATGAGAATGATCCCAGGAATGATTGGGTTAACGTATGATGAGCGTTTAATGGCACTGGGCCTGTACTCGCTGAAGTTTAGAAGGATGAGGGGTGGACTTCATTGAAACCGAATAGTGAAATGCCTGGATAGAGTGGACGTGGAGAGGGTTTCCACTAGTGGGAGAGTCTAGGACCAGAGGGTACAGCCTCAGAATAAAAGGACGTACCTTCAAAAAGGAGATGAAGAGGAATTTATTTAGTCAAAGGGTGATGAATCTGTAGAATTGATTGCCACAATTGGATAATTTTAAGACAGAGATGGACAAATTTTTGATTAGTACAATTGTCAGGAGTTACGGGAAGAAGGCAAGAGAATGTGGTTGAGAGAGAAATATGATTGAACGATGGACTTTGAATGATGGGCAGAATGGCCTAATTTTGCTCCTATAACTTATAAACTCATGAACAAGACAAGAGATAAAACCCCTTATTTATTCTGGACTAAACACATAGAACAATAGAGTGAAGGTACAAGGCTCTTTGTCCCACAATGTCCGTCCTGAACTTGATGCTATGTTCAAATCTCCTCTGCCTACACATGATCCATTTTCCTCCATTCCCTGCATATCCATGTGCCTATCTACAAGCCCCTTAAACACCACTATTGTACCTGCCTCCACCACCACCCCTGGCAGTGCGATCCAGGTACCCACCACCCTCTGTGTAAATAAAACCTTCCCCGCACATCTCTCTGCTTATCCAGTCTATTTCTATAACTCAGGCCCCCATGTCTTGGCAATATCCTTGTGAACCTTCTCCGTACCCTCTCGCTTATTGATATCCTTAATGATACCCTTCGTGACTGCACTCAATACTCCAGGTGCGGTCTCACCAACGCCATGCACAGCTGTAACATGGTGTCCTAATACAGCTTTCAGGAAGCATTTGGACAGATATGGGGATGAGAAAGGTTTGGGGGCGATATGAGCTAAACTCTGGGAAATTGGATTGGCTCAGGAAGGTATGTTGGTCAGCATGGATGAGTTGAGCCGACGGGCCATGTTGTGGACATTTGGACAGATATATGGATAGGAAAGATTTGGATGGATAATGGTCAAATGGCCCAAAACACTCTGAAACATTCCGATCCATGTACCTGTTCAAGTACATGCCTTTCAGGTCAACTCGTCATGCTAACCAACATGCCGTCTTGAGTTAGTCCCATGTAGACTTTAGACTTTAGAGATACAGCATGGAAGCAGGCACTTCGGCCCACTGAGTCCACGTCGACCAGCGATCACCCCATACATTAGCTCTACAGAATAGGAACAGTATAAAATTTACAGAAGCCAATTCACCTACAAACATGTAAGTTTTTGGAGTGTGGGAGGAAACCGGAGCACCCGGAGAAAACCCATGCGGTCACAGGGAGAACTTGCAGACTCCGTACAGACAGCACCCATAGTCAGGATCGAACCGGGTCTCTGGCGCTGTAAGGCAGCAAATCTACCACTGCGCCACTGTGCCTCCCTACCTCTGCATTTGCCTCATACCCCTTTAAACTTTTCCTGACCTGCTGAGTTCCTCCAGCACTCTTTGTTTTGTTCAAGATTCCAACATCTGCAGTCTCTTGCTTCCCAATGATCTCCAATGATCGCACAATGTTTTTAATTTCATTCACGCTCCTAAAATAAATGAACCAATTTGTGCTGGTTTGCAGGTGAGACCTAAACAGTATTCACCCGAGAGAACACACTGGTGGGCTGCATCGCAGCTTGGTTTGGGAACAGCTCTGCACAAGACCACAAGAAAACGCAGAGTTGGGGATGTAGACCAGTCCATCACACAGTCCAGACTGCCCACCATTGACTCCATCCACACTTCACCCTGCCTCAGAAAAGCAGCTAATATAATCAAAAGGTCGTCCCACCCCGGGTTGGCGGCGCGACCGACGTCGCAGCGGCCTCTGCAGTCCGTCTGTCTTTTTTTATTTTATTGTCCTGTTGAGTGTATAGTTTGTGGTGGGTTTTTGACTGTGTATGTGTGGGGGGCGGGGGGGTGGGTGGGGGAAATTTTTAGATCTCTTCCCTGTACGGGGACCCGACCTTTCCCTGTCGGGTCTCCGTTGCCGTTGGGGCCTAGCACCGTGGAGCGGCCTCCAACCGGAACGACAGCTCAAGTCACGGAGCCTGCGGAGCTGCGGACCTACCATCGTGGAGCTGACCGGCTTCGGAGCGTGGAGAGCTGCGGTGGCGCGCTGCTGTGACCTGACTCCGGTGGATGGTGACACCGGGAGCTCGCGGGTCCCCGGTGGGAGACCGCTTTGCGGGGCTCCGGCAACGGCGACATCTCCCGCTTGAATTGCGGGGTTGATAGTGACCTGGAGCGGGGCCTTACATCGCCCGGCGCGGCTTTAAATGGCCGCGGACTTGCTAGCGCCCGCCGGGGGCTTTGACTTTGACTTCGGGAGAGGAATGGAGAGCAGGGGAGAGACAAGACTTTGCCTTCCATCACAGTGAGGAGGAGATTCACTGTGATGGATGTTTGTGTAAATTGTGTTGGTGTGTGTCTTGGTTCTTTTCTTGTATGGCTGCAGAAACCAAATTTCGTTTGAACTTCATGTGAGGTTCAAATGACAAATAAACGGTATTGTATTGTATTGTATTGTATTGTATTGTATTGTCATTCCTTTTTCTCCCTGCTGCCATCTGCAGTAGGTACAGAAATTTGAAAGTGCACGCCACCAGACTATGGGGCTTCTTCCCCTCTGTTATCAGGCTTCCGTATGGTCCTTCCATAAGCTAGGGTACTGTCAGAGTCATCTCCATCCCATTGCGGACATTGTCTATGGAACTGATGCGCTACAATGCTGAGAACTATATTCTGCACTCTGTATCTCCCCCTTTGCCTACTGCACGTGAGTTTGACTTGGTTGTACTCATGTACTTTGAGTTTGACTTGCATATATTATCTGATTTAATTGGATAAATGCACAATATAACTTTTCACGGTACCTTGGTGCATGTGACAATAATAAACCAAAACAAGTATTTAAACCAGCAGAGCACCCAGCTACATCAAGTTCCCAATGGGCAGGTTACATAGTAGTTACTGTACTTTCACAGATAGACACAAAATGCTGGAGTAACTCAGGAAGCATCTCTGTTGAGAAGGAATGGGTGACGTTTTGGGTCAAGTCCCTTCTTCAGGACCCGAAACATCACCCATTTTCTTCTCAACAGAGATGCTGCCTGTCCCGCTGAGTTACTCCAGCATTTTGTGTCTATCTTTGGTTTAAACCAGCATCTGCAGTTCCTTCCTTCACATTTTGTCTGTAGTTCCTTCCACGTCCCTTTGAGTTCATTCCAAACTGCCCCATAGCTTTGGGAGAATGGGACCATGCTCCTTATGATAAAACACACATAGATCATCGAATGCTAGAGCATGGCTTGATTGTATTGATGTACAGTATTGTCTGATCTGATTGGATTGCATGCAAACAAATGTTCACACTGTAACCTTTCCTATCCACGTACCTGTCCAATGTGTATAAATGTTGTTTATAATTTAAACATATAACTAGAAATAGGCCCTTCTGCCCACTGAGCCCACGCTGACCATTGATCACCCATTCACACTAGTTCTGTTATCCCACTCACATCCACTCCTTACATACAAGGGGAAATTTAACAGACAACAATCAAGTTAAAACCCGCACATCTTCAGAATGTGAGAGGAAACTGAAGCCCCCGGAAGAAGCCCACGTGGTCACAGGGAGGACGTGCAAACTCCACACAAACAGCATCCGAGCTCAGGATCGAACAGGTGTCTCTGGCACTGTGAGGCAGAAGCTCTATCAGCTACGCCACTGTGCAGCCCTTGCCTGTTACTGCATCTGCCTCAATTACCTCCTCTGGCAGCTCATCCATACACCCACCACCCTTTGTGTGAAAAGGTTGCCCCTTGGGTTCCTATTAAATCTTTCCCCTCTCACCTGAAACCGGTGTCCTCTGCTTATTAATTTCCCCAGCCTGGGTAAACGACTCTGTGCATTCCCCCTATCTATTCCCCTCATGTTTTTATACACTTCTAATCTGCCCTGTATGTCAGGCAAGCATTGACAAAAGGCCGCTAACATTATCAAACCTCGAGCCCCGCTCCAGACTTCTTGCTCTCCTCCCAAACACATCCAGTTGGTGAATCTGCATAATTCATTGCCACAGACGGCAGTGGATGCCAAGTCATTGGGTATTTTTAAAGCGGAGATTGATAGGAGTTCTTGATTAGTAAAGGCGTCAAAAATTACAGGGTGAAGGCAGGGGAATTGGGTTGAGAGGGAAAAATAGATTTGTTTTGATTAAATGGTGGCACAGACTTGATGGGCCGAGTGGCCTAATTCTGCTCCTTTGTCTTATGGTTTGCTTTCAGGGGCCTGAGGGAGGTGTGTTCAACTACTGTACAGACAAGAGGCGAAGAGTTAAACTCCTGTAGAATTATTCATGACACCGTCCATCTGCTATGTTAGGATGAGCTTCTCGATTGTATCTCGATTCTGCTCCCCTGCAAATGATGCAGACCTGACTTGTGACATGCTACACAGTGTGCCCCACCGTACCAGAGACCCGGGTTCCATCCTGGCTTCGGGTGCTGTCTGTACGGAGTTTTCACTGGGTGCTCCGGTTTCCTCCCACACTCCAAAGACGTGTACGTTTGTAGGTTAATTGGCTTCTGTAAATTGTCCTTAGTGTGTGGCCTAGAACTAGTTGACAGGTGACCACTCAGTGGGGGGAAGGGCCTGTTTCCATGCTGTATCTCTAAACTCTAAAGACCATTCAGTAGTCTATTAACAGCAGGGAAGAAGAGTCTGGTGCTCCATGCTTTCCAGCTTTTGTATCTTCTGCCCGACCAGAGAGGAGAGAAGAGGGAATAACCGGGGTGTGAGTGGTCCTTGATGATATTGGCTGCTTTCCCCTCACATCCCCTCCTTCACAAGGTCTCCACAGAGCGCTGAGCCCTCGGCATAAGCCTGATCTTTCTGAACATTTGACAGCCGCTCAGTGCCGCTAAGCACGCGCATGCCAACCAATGTGCATAAATCTGCCGCTTGGACCATGATGCAAACCTCTTTGCTTTTCACAAAGACATCATTCATCTAAACTAGATTGCATGCCATAAGACTGGAAGACTCAGAAGCAGAATTAGGCCATTCGGCCCATCGAGTCTACTCCGCTATTCGATCATTGCTGATGATATCAACTATATCAACTATGATATAGTTGGGATTACGGAGACATGGCTCCAGGGTGACCAAGGCTGGGAGCTGAACATCCAGGGATATTCAATATTCAGGAGGGATAGAGAGAAAGGAAAAGGAGGTGGGGTAGCGTTGCTGATTAGAGAGGAGATTAACGCAATGGAAAGGAAGGACATTAGTTTGCAGGATGTGGAATCGGTATGGGTAGAGCTGCGAAACACTAAGGGGCAGAAAACGCTGGTGGGTGTTGTGTACAGGCCACCTAACAGTAGTAGTGAAGTTGGAGATGGTATCAAACAGGAAATTAGAAATGCGTGCGACAAAGGCAAAACCGTTATAATGGGTGACTTCAATCTACATATAGATTGGGTGAATCAAATTGGCAGGGGTGCTGAGGAAGAGGATTTTTTGGAATGTATGCGGGATAGTTATCTAAATCAACATGTAGAGGAACCAACGAGAGAGCAGGCTATTTTAGACTGGGTATTGAGTAATGAGGAAGGGTTAGTTAGCAGTCTTGTTGTACGTGCCCCCTTGGGCAAGAGTGACCATAATATGGTTGAGTTCTTCATTAGGATGGAGAGTGACATTGTTAATTCAGAAACAATGGTTCTGAACTTAAAGAAAGGTAACTTTGAGGGTATGAGACGTGAATTGGCCAAGATTGACTGGCAATTAATTCTAAAAGGGTTGACGGTGGATATGCAATGGAAGACATTTAAAGACTGCATGGATGAACTACAAAAATTGTTCATCCCAGTTTGGCAAAAGAATAAATCAGGGAAGGTAGTGCATCCGTGGATAACAAGGGAAATCAGGGATAGTATCAAAGCGAAGGATGATGCGTACAAATTAGCCAGAAAAAGCAGCATACCGGAGGACTGGGAGAAATTCAGAGACCAGCAGAGGAGGACAAAGGGCTTAATTAGGAAAGGAAAAATAGATTATGAAAGAAAACTGGCAGGGAACATAAAAACTGACTGCAAAAGTTTTTATAGATATGTGAAAAGAAAGAGATTAGTTAAAACAAATGTAGGTCCCTTGCAGTCAGAAACAGGTGAGTTGATCATGGGGAACAAGGATATGGCGGACCAATTGAATAACTACTTTGGTTCCGTCTTCACTAAGGAAGACATAAATAATCTGCCGGAAATAGCAGGGGATCGCGGGTCAAAGGAGTTGGAGGAATTGAGTGAAATCCAGGTTAGCCGGGAAGTGGTGTTGGGTAAATTAAATGGATTAAAGGCCGATAAATCCCCAGGGCCAGATAGGCTGCATCCCAGAGTACTTAAGGAAGTAGCTCCAGAAATAGTGGATGCATTAGTAATAATCTTTCAAAACTCTTTAGATTCTGGAGTAGTTCCTGAGGATTGGCGGGTAGCAAACGTAACCCCACTTTTTAAGAAGGGAGGGAGAGAGAAAACGGGGAATTACAGACCAGTTAGTCTAACATCGGTAGTGGGGAAACTGCTGGAGTCAGTTATTAAAGATGGGATAGCAGCACATTTGGAAAGTGGTGAAATCATTGGACAAAGTCAGCATGGATTTACAAAAGGTAAATCATGTCTGACGAATCTTATAGAATTTTTCGAGGATGTAACTAGTAGCGTGGATAGGGGAGAACCAGTGGATGTGGTGTATCTGGACTTCCAGAAGGCTTTCGACAAGGTCCCACATAAGAGATTAGTTTACAAACTTAAAGCACACGGCATTGGGGGTTCAGTATTGATGTGGATAGAGAACTGGCTGGCAAACAGGAAGCAAAGAGTAGGAGTAAACGGGTCCTTTTCACAATGGCAGGCAGTGACTAGTGGGGTACCGCAAGGCTCAGTGCTGGGACCTCAGCTATTTACAATATATATTAATGATCTGGATGAGGGAATTGAAGGCAATATCTCCAAGTTTGCGGATGACACTAAGCTGGGGGGCAGTGTTAGCTGTGAGGAGGATGCTAGGAGACTGCAAGGTGACTTGGATAGGCTGGGTGAGTGGGCAAATGTTTGGCAGATGCAGTATAATGTGGATAAATGTGAGGTTCTCCATTTTGGTGGCAAAAACAGGAAAGCAGACTATTATCTAAATGGTGGCCGACTAGGAAAAGGGGAGATGCAGCGAGACCTGGGTGTCATGGTACACCAGTCATTGAAAGTGGGCATGCAGGTGCAGCAGGCAGTGAAGAAAGCGAATGGTATGTTAGCTTTCATAACAAAAGGATTTGAGTATAGGAGCAGGGAGGTTCTACTGCAGTTGTACAGGGTCTTGGTGAGACCACACCTGGAGTATTGCGTACAGTTTTGGTCTCCAAATCTGAGGAAGGACATTATTGCCATAGAGGGAGTGCAGAGAAGGTTCACCAGACTGATTCCTGGGATGTCAGGACTGTCATGAAGAAAGACTGGATAGACTTGGTTTATACTCTCTAGAATTTAGGAGATTGAGAGGGGATCTTATAGAAACTTACAAAATTCTTAAGGGGTTGGACAGGCTAGATGCAGGAAGATTGCTCCCGATGTTGGGGAAGTCCAGGACAAGGGGTCACAGCTTAAGGATAAGGGGGAAATCCTTTAAAACCGAGATGAGAAGAACTTTTTTCACACAGAGAGTGGTGAATCTCTGGAACTCCCTGCCACAGAGGGTAGTCGAGGCCAGTTCATTGGCTATATTTAAGAGGGAGTTAGATGTGGCCCTTGTGGCTAAGGGGATCAGAGGGTATGGAGAAAAGGCAGGTACGGGATACTGAGTTGGATGATCAGCCATGATCATATTGAATGGCGGTGCAGGCTCGAAGGGCCGAATGGCCTACTCCTGCACCTAATTTCTATGTTTCTATGTTTCTATGATCTCTTTCCCTCTCAGCCCCATACTCCTGCCTTTTCCCCATAATCTTTGATGCACTTACTAATCAAGAACCTGTCAATTTCCACTTTAAAAATACCCAATGACATGAACTATACTGCCGTCTGTGGCAATGAATTCCCCAGATCCACCACCCTCGGGCTGAAGAAATTCCTCCAGATCTGCATTCCCAGCTTTCTCCCTCCTACCACAATCAGTCTGAAGTAGGGTCCAAACCTGAAACGTCATCTATGCACATTCTCCAGAGATGCTGCATGACCCTACTGAGTTACTCCAGCACTTTGTGTCTTTTTTTAAAACCAGCCACTGCTGTTTCCTGTGTCACTGTCCTATGGGGTTACTCCAGCACTTTGTATCTTTTTTTCATAAACCAGCATCTGCAGCTCCTTGTGTCTACACTAAGCCCATATCATTGTCGTATCTACGAGCTTTCAAGGAGCGGATTAAATTGATGCTGTATTGTTGACGAGTTAACACTGGCCTTGAGTGTAATCTGAACAAAAGCTCCCACATTGATCAAAATAAGTGACAAACAACACTGAGAGCACATTGAAACATTGCCTGTGAGTTGTAAACAAGGCAAGATCACTTTGAAAAGGACAATATGATTGGAATCATGTATAGTCTTTTTAGTTTCTTTTATTGTTACGAGTAATGATGTGCAGTGAAAAACGTTTTGTTGTGTGCTATCCAGTCAGTGCAAAGACTGTACATGATTACAATCAAGCCGTCCACAGTGTACAGACACAGGATAAAGGAAATAACATTTAGTGCAAGATGAAGTCCAGTAAAGTGTGATTAAAGATAGTCTGAGGGTTTCTAATGAGGTAGATGGGAGGCCAGTTGGTGGTAGGATGGTTCAGTTGCCTGTTAACAGTTGGGAAGAAACTGTCCTTAAATCTGGAGGTGTATGTTTTCATACTTCTGTACCTCTAGCCTGATGGGAGAGGGGGGGGGGGAAGAGGGAGTGACTGGGGTGAGACTAGTCCTTGATTATGCTGGTGGCCTTGCCGAGGCAGCGTGAAGTGTGTATGGAGTCAGTGTGAGGGAGATGGCCTGGGCTATGTCCACAACTCTCTGCATTTCCATTGACTGGATAGCCCGCAAACAAAAGCCTTTCACTGTACCATCGGTACACGTGACAGTAATAAACAAAACTAAACTAACTTAATACTTTCCAGGGATTGTTGCTCCAACTTAGATCAATCTCTGACATTGCAAGACAGAAGGTTGACTATTAATTTCTTCCAGAAACACCAAGAAGAACCAAGAAGAAATAAATATTTAAGGCATGCATTTTTTTCACAACAAACATTTAGTCTGGAGTTGGTGGTGGGAGAAGAGGGGGGGGGGGGGGGGGGGATGAGGGAGGGAAGGGGGGAGGGGGGGTAGGGGAAAGGAGGGGTTGGGGGGGGGGGGGGGAGGGGTTAGAGAGGGGAGCTCCAGGTTTCACTTACAAGGTAATGCAGGACAGTTCTGACATCTTGCAAACATGGTTATCTCTCTGAGGTTTACAGTAGCATTTCTGGACACAGCTGGCAAATATGACAAAGGTTTCATTCAGTTGATTTACAGAAGATTGAGACGGGGAGAGGGAGGGAGGGGAGAAAAGATGATGATGGCAGTGGGGAAGAGGAAATAAATAAAAGATGAAAGTGAGTGGAAGAAAGAGAAAAATAAATAAAGCTGTTTGGGGCGCTTCCAAAGCATAAACCAAGTTGTTTTATTTGTTTGAGGCACTCCACATTTAACCCTGCGTTTGGTGATGGAGGGGTTGGTGGAAGGGGGGGGGGGGGGGGTTGTGGGTGGGGGAGTTTGGGGGGTTTGGGGATGGGGTAATGGACTATTTTAACACTGCAACATGAACACGTTTGAAACATCTCCCCACCCCTTGCGTCTCGAAGACCATCAAACGGCATGAGTCCCATTGCCAACCCACCCAGTCTCAGTCAACTTATAGAACCAAGGTCGTCATAGAGTCATGCAGTACGGAAAAATGCCCTTCGGCCCAACTTTCCCATGTGGACCTAGATGCCCCATCTAACACATGTACCTGCCCAAAAGTCTTCTATATGTTGTTGAAGTACCTGCCTCAACTACCCCCTCTGTCTGGCAGCTCGCTCCATATTCCCTCCACCTTCAGTGCAAAAACATTGCCACTCAAAATCTTATTGAATCTTTCTCCTCTGACCTTAAACCTATGTCCTTTGGTTCTTGATTCACTACTCTGGGTAAAAACTCTATGCATTCACCCTATCTTTAGCCTTTAGACTTTCGAGATGCAGTGTAGAAACAGGCCCTTCGGCCCACTGAGTCCATCCCGACATAGACTCCGCGCATTCACCCCTATCTATTCCCCTCATCATTTTATACACCTCTATAAGACCATGCCTCAGCCTCCTGTACTAAACCCCTAGCCCAACTAGCTTCCTATCACTCTATTTCCTATCCTAGACCTGTCCAAATGTATTTTATATATTCCATTTCCTGTACATCTGTATGTGCCTATCTAAAGGCATATTAAACACCAGTGACTATATCCGATTCAATCACCTCTAATGGCAGAGTTCCAGATGTCAGCCAGTCCCAGTTGGAAAGGAAACTCTACCCTCCAAAGAATAACATCTAATTTATTCTGCAACCTATTTAATTTAGTTTAGTTTAGTTTAGAAATACATGAGGAAACAAGCCCTTCGGCCTATTGAGTCTCCACCAATCAGCGATCCTCGTATATTAACACGATCTACACACACTAGTGATAATTTACAATTTCACCAAAGGCAATTAACTTTCAACCCTGTACGTCTTTGGAGTGCGTCTATTCTCCCCCACATTCTTATAAACTCCCTGTAAATTCCACCACTCACACACCCACGCTAGGGGCGATTTACAGAGGTCAATTAACCCACGAGGTCACTGAGGTTCTTCTCAATGGAATACTGGAGGCTTTTTACTGAGGGCCAGCTAACCTACAAACCCCGCACCTCTTTGTGGGATGTGGCAGGAAACTGGGGCACCCGGAGGAAACCCACGTGGTCGCTGGGAAAACTTTCAAACTTTATCTTGCACTAAACATTATTTCCTTTACCCTGTATCTGTGCACCGTGGACTGTATTGTAATTGCAAAGGCTTGATTGTAATTGTGTATAGTCTTTCTGCTGACTGGATAGCAGGCAACAAAGAAAGGTTTTCACTGCACGTGAGAATAGTAAACTAAAATAAACTAAACTCCACACATGGACAGCTGGGCCACCAGAGCTGTGAGGCAACAGTACACTCTCAGGGCTATATGCCAAGTTATTTCTCTGTGTTTAATATATATTTGCTCTTTGAACACAAATGAGTTCAACAAATACAGGGAGTAGATAAAGTTTTGTTATTTTTGACATTGATTATGTTTGCTGTCTGATTATTTTTTTTGCCAAAAGCCGGCACATAGATATAATCATGCAGAAGGCACGCCAGTCAATTCCTTTATTTTCTTAGAAGTTTAAACGTATTTGGCATATGACCGAATACTCTAACAAGCTTCTAGGGATGGACTGTAAAAACTATCCTGACTGGTTGCATCAAGGCCTGGTACGGCAATTTCAACGCACAGGAACGCAAGAGGCTGCAGAGAGTGGTGGACCCAGCCCGATGCACATGGGCGATGCACAGCCCTCCCACCATCGGAAGCATCTACACCAGACCCTTCCTCAAGAAAGGGGCGTCTATCACCATGGATCGCCAACATCTGGGCAGCAGGTACACAAGCCTGAAGTCCAAACCAGGTACAGGAACAGAGGGTGGCACGGTGGCGCAGAGGTGGCGTTGCTGCCTTACAGCGCTTGCAGCGCAGGAGACCCGGATTCGATCACGACTATGGGCGCTGTCTGTAAGGAGTTTGCACGTTCTCCCCGTGACCTGCATCTTTGGTTTCCTCCCACACTCCAAAGACGTACAGGTATATAGGTAAATTGGCTTGGTAAATGTAGTGTGTGTAGGATAGTGTTAATGTGCTGGGATCCCTGGTTGGCGCGGACCCGATGGGCCGAAGGGCCATTTCCGCGCTGTATCTCTAAACTAAACTAACATTATCCCACACACTAGGAACAACTAAAGGGCCTTTCCCACTTTCACGACCTAATTCACGACCATTTTTACTCGTGGACATTTTTCATCAGGCTAGAAAAAACGCCCTGACCTACTTGATGCCACGAGTACCTACGACTAGCATCACGACCTGCTACAACCTACCTACGACCTCCTACGGCCTCGTGACGACCATGCTGCGATTATGAGTCAAGGGCAAACTCGGCAGAGGCCGTGAATTAGGTCGTGAAAGTGGGACAGGCCCTTAAAACAGCTACTTTCCTACAACCATCAGGTTCTTGAACAGACCTGCACAACCCTAATCTTACCTCAGCAACAGAACACTTCAGACCACCTCTTGCACTACTGTGGACTGTTTTGTTTTATAGTTATATTTTTGCACTAATGAATTGTTTTTTTGTGGCAAATTCCTTTCTAATTTCAGTATCTTATGTGCAATTCAAGTATCTTGTACGTATAATTTTGTGTATTGTCTGAGGCTATGTGCCTATGATGCTGCTGCAAGCAAGATTTGCATTGCACCTGCACCTCAATGTAGGGACACAATGGTGGAGTAACTCAGCGGGTCAGGCAGCATCTCTGAAGACAAAGGGTGGGTGACGTTTTGGGTTGGGACCCTTCTTTCGACAGTCTAAAGAAGGATCCCGACTCAAAATGTTACCCATTCTTATTCTCCAGAGTTGTGTCTATCCTGTGTCTATCTTTGGCATAAACCAGCATTAGCAGTTCCTTGTTTCTATATTGTACTTCAATATACTTGTGCTGACCCACAATTAACCTGAACCTGAACTAGACCATAAGCTGCTGAGAATATTCACCTCCCTGGTTTTACTGCCATTGTCAGATGGTCAGTTATGGTCTCCCTGGATGTATAGTTTTAATCAAAGGAGGTCATAGCTCACAGTGCTAGAATGACTAGTAGGACAGAATGGCCACAGAGGGGATGACTGGCCTCTTCTGTTTCTATATGGTTCTGGCTTCAATAGATGTTTCTTTCTTTTTTTTAGTGCCTGAGATAGAACAAAGCCTAGCACTGTACAGCACAGAAACAGGCCATTCGGCCCATTGTGGCTGTGCCAACATTGATGCCAATTTAAACCATCTCCAATAATCCAAACTAAATTAAAGAGCTGAAGAAGCGGATACAATTACGACACTTGGACAGATATATATAAACAAAACACAAAGTGCTGGAGGAACTCAGTGGCTCAGGCAGAATCTGCGGAAGGAATGGACAGATGACGCTTCGGGCCGGGACCCTTCTTCAGACTGAAGGATATCTAAATTTACAACAAGATCTACATCAGTTCGGAAGGTGAGTCAAGAAATTGTACATGTCTGAAGAAGGGTCCCGACCTGAAACGTCGCCTGTCCATTCCCTCCACAGATGCTGCCTGACCTGCTGAGTTCCTCTGGCACTTTGTGTTTTGTTCAAGATTCCAGCATTTGTAGTTCTTTTTGTCTCCAAAGCTAGAGGTGAAAAGGAGACAAAGGGATATCAGGTGAGGATGTAGGAGGTGGAGTGAAATGTAAAGCCAGTGGATCCTGTCACCCATATCCCCCACTCCCGCTTTGTCACTTACTACACTCATCTGATAATCACCCCCCCCCCCCTCACCCTCACCTGTATCCACCTATCACTTTCCGGCATTGTCCCCCCCCACTTCTCTCTTAACCAGCTTTCTCCCCCCTACTATAATCAGTCTGAAGAGAAACGTAAAGCTTTTCACTGCTGGACCTCAGCACACATGACAATAATAAGCCTGAACCTAGGAACAGGCCCAGAATGTCGGTGCTGACCATGATGCCCCACTACTTTACCAGCTTTCTCCCTCAGCACAAACTCCCTCCCCCTAATCAGTCTGACCCGACCCGAATCTTCATCTATTCATGTTCTCCAGAGATGCTGCCTGACACACTGAGTTACTCCAGCACTTTGTGTCTTTTTTAAACCAGCATCTGCAGTTCTTTGTGTCTCTATGATGCCACATTAATCTCCTCTAGTTTACATGTGATCCATACCCCTCCATTCCTTGCATAGTCATGTACCTATCTAAAAGCCTCTTAAACATTATTACTGTATCTGCCTCCACCACCACCCATGCCAATGCTTTCCAGGCACAGTGTGTAATAAAGCATGACTTCTTGACTTTTATACTCAATGCCCCGACCGATGAAGGCATGCATACTATAACTCTTCTCTACCACTCTATCTTCTTGTGTTGCCACCTTCAGAGAGCTATGGACTTAGAATCCAAGATCACTCTGGACGTCAATGCCGTTAAGGGTCTTGCCATTAACTGTATATTTTCCCCTTGCATCCCACCTCCTGATGAGTAACATATCTCACTCCTTGACCTCACTATCTCCATCGCAGGTGATAGATTTCTGACCGACATCCACTATAAACCCACTGACTCCCACGGCTATTTGGACTACACTTCTTCCCAGCCTGCTTCCTGTAAGGACTCCATCCCCTACTCCCAATTCCTCCGTATAAGCCGCATCTGCTCCCAGGATGATGCGTTCCACACCAGGGCATCTGAAATGTCCTAATTCTTCAGGGAACGGGGATTCCCCTCCCCTACTATAGATGAGGCTCTCACTAGGGTCTCTTCCATACCCCGTAACACTGCTCTCTCTCCCCATCCTCCCCACTCGCAACAAGGGCAGAGTCCCCCTAGTCCTCACCTTTCACCACACTAGCCGTCTTCTTGGTTTCTTGGTTTCTTGGTCCTCCAAAATATTCCAAATGGAATTTAAACTGGAGGTGGTGAAGGGAGGGATTAAGCCAGAAAGGGTTATTGGGAAGAAAGAGCTACTTTAAATTTAGTTGCATCTGGTTGGGTAACTATAGTTGGGTGGAGATTATTCCATGCTTTAATTGTGCGGGGGAAGAACAAATTGCTGTATACAACAACAAATAGTGCTCCGTCAGTTCCGCCACCTCCAACGTGACCCCACCACTCGCCACATCTTCCCATCTCCCCCCATGTCTGCCTTCAGCAAAGACCGCTCCCTCCGCAACTCCCTTGTCAATTCTTCCCTTCCCTCCCGTACCACCCCCTCCCCGGGCACTTTCCGTTGCAACCGTAAGAGATGCAACACTTGTCGCTTTACCTCCCCCCTCGACTCCATTCAAGGACCCAAGCAGTCGTTCCAGGTGCGACAGAGGTTCACCTGCATCTCCTCCAACCTCATCTATTGCATCCGCTGCTCTAGATGTCAGCTGATCTACATCGGTGAGACCAAGCGTAGGCTTGGCGATCGTTTCGCCGAACACCTCTGCTCGGTCCGCATTAACCAACCTGACCTCCCGGTGGCTCAGCACTTCAACTCCCCCTCCCATTCTGTATCCGACCTCTCTGTCCTGGGTCTCCTCCATTGCCAGAGCGAGCAACACCGGAAATTGGAGGAACAGCACCTCATATTCCGCTTGGGGAGTCTGCATCCTGGGGGCATGAACATTGAATTCACACAATTCTGTTAGCCCTTGCTGTCTCCTCCCCTTCCTATCTCTCCCTCAGCCCTCGGGCTCCTCCCCCCCCTCCTTTTTCCTTTCCTCTCCCCCCCCCCCCCCTCACCCCCCATCAGTCTGAAGAAGGGGTTCGGCCTGAAACGTTGCCTATTTCCTTCGCTCCATAGATGCTGCTGCACCCGCTGAGTTTCTCCAGCATTTTTGTGTACCTTCGATTTTCCAGCATCTGCAGTTCCCTCTTAAACACCATATCTCACTCAATCCATTACTTGTAATGACTTCTAACGTGAATGGATGCAACCACATGGGGATAGCTGCCTAGTGGTCAAGAAAACCATATGCTTTCTTGAACACAAGTCATTGTGAAGCCCCTTTTAGGGAGTGCTGGCCTTTTAAAGGAGTGTTGCCTCTTTCAGGGAAATCTATGGCCCTTGTTAAACTCGAGTTAAATTGACAGACTTTAGAGATGCAGTGTGGGAACAGACTCTTCGGCCCACCGAGTCCACGCCGACCAGCAATCACCCTGTCCGCTAGTTCTATCCTACACACTAGGGACAATTTACAGTTTACAGGAGCCAATTAACCTACAGGCCTATACGTCTTTCACATGTGGGAGGAAACCGGTGCACCCGGAAAAAACCCACGTGATCACAGTCTACCTCATTGGAGATGCTTGGACTGTCTTTGATCAGACTTTACTGGATTTATTTTGCCCTAAACGTTATTCAAGTTATTCCATTTATCATGTATATGTACACTGTGGATGTCTCGATTGGAATCATATATTGTTTTATTACACAATAAAAGCTTTTCACTGTACCTCAATACACGTGATAATAAACTAAACTAACTAGACCCGTAGTCAGGATCAAACCTGGATCTCTGGCGCTGTAAGGCAGCAACTCTACCATTGAGCTACTGTGTCACCTCTAGTGAGAAGGAGTCAATAAAAGGGTATTTAAATGCTGTCATTAATTGTGAAAGAGCATTTTGTTTCCATTTAAACCCCAGTTTCAAAAAAATAAATTTGCAGAATACAAACTGGTCTCATGGAAATGGAATGTACTGTTGAGAAAGAAATAGATCGCTGTTATCATATTATAACATTTGCATTATTGCAGGAGGAAAAGATGGACTCATATATGAGCCAAGTCTTTTCTCAAAGTTCTTTGGAAACGCTGGAAATGCTATGAAATGCTTTGGTTCCTAAGAGTAAATATCAAATTCTTCGGAATAAATATCACTAGCCACTTTTCCTGAACCAACCCTATTGAAGCAACGGTCAAGAAAGCATATCAACGCCTCTACTTTCTTAGAATGCTTAGGAAGTTTAACATGTCCCCAGCCACACTCACCAACTTCTGCAGATACGCCACAGAAAGCATTTTATTGCGATGCATCACAGCAAGGTCTGGGAACAGCTCCATTAAAGGCCGCAAGGAATCGTGGAAAAATTGTGGATGCATCCCAGACCATCACACAAGCCAACCTCTCTTCCATTGACTCCATCTACCCCATGCTGCCATATCAAATCAAATTAAAGTAATTTTATGGAACTTAGAACAGTGCAGCACAAGAACAGAAGATGATGTCAAGACCAACACTTATCTACCTGCACGCAATCCATATTCCTCCATTCCCTGCATATCCATGTGCCTATCTAAAAGTCTCAAACGCCACTATCATGTCTGCCTCCAACACCAGCCATGGCAGCGCGTTCCAGGCCTCCACCACCCTCTGTGTAAAAAAGCCACCCCGCATGTCTCCTTTAAGCTTTACCCCCTCACCATTGTGTTCAGGGATACAGCAGGGAAACAGGCCCTTCGGCCCACCGAGTCCATGCTGACCATCGATCACCCGTTCACAATAGTTATCACACTTCCACATCCACTCCCTGCACACACAGGACAACTTACAGAAACCAATTAACCTGCAAACCTGCACGTCTTCGGGATGTGGGGGGAAACTGGAGCACCCGTGGAAAATCCACGCGGTCACAGGGAGAACATATAAACTCCGAACAGACAGCAGCCATAGTCAGGATCAAACCCGGGTCTCTGGTGCTGTAAGGCAGCAACTCTACCTCTGTGCCACCCCGAAAGGTTGCCCTTATTTCCTTTTTGCTTTATGTAAGTTTAAAGGGTTAAGGAGACACCTGATCACTTTCCCTCCTCATTGAAGTGCCTGCGGGCAGCTTTCCCCACCACAAAGTGTTGTCTCACACAGACAGCAACATAATGGATGTTTAATGCGAGTGTGTGTAAGAGCCAGGGCCCCAACATTAACCTTCACCCTTCCATTAAACCATCTATAACATCAACACCAGCGACTTCATGAAATTCAATTAGGGGTGGCACGGTGGTGCAGCGGTGGAGTTGTTGCCTTACAACGCCGGGTTCGATCCTGCCTGCACGGAGTTTGCACGTTCTCCCTGTGACCGCGTGGGCTTTCTCTGGGTGCTCCGGTTTCCTCCCACATTCCAAAGACATACAGGTTTGCAGGTTAATTGCTTGGGAAAAACTATAAATTGTCCCTCGTGTGTAGGATAGTGCTAGTGCACGGGGTGATTGCTGGTTGGCGCGGCGGACGCAGTGGGCTGAAGGTCCTGTCTCCACGCTGTATCTCTAAAGTCCTAGTCTGATTTACATAGATTTGATTAACTAGTTTGACTACACATTTATAGAACATAGAACTATAGCACAGGAACGGGCCCTTCGGCCCACAATGTTCGTGCCGAACATGATGCCAAGTTAAACTAATCTTCTTTGCCTGCATGTGATCCATATCCCTCAATTACCTGCATATCAATGCGCCTATCTGAAAACGTTTTAAACACCACTATCATATAGGCAATAGACAATAGGTGCAGGAGTAGGCCATTCGGCCCTTCGAACCAGCACCGCCATCCAATGTGATCATGACTGATCATCCACAATCAGTACCCCGTTCCTGCCTTCTCCCCATATCCCCTGACTCCGCTATCTTTAAGAGCCCTATCTAGCTCTCTCTTGAATGCATCCAGAGAATTGGCCTCCACTGCCTTCTGAGGCAGAGAATTCCACAGACTCACAACTCTCTGGGTGAAAATGATTTTCCTCATCTCCGTTCTAAATGGCTTACCCCTTATTCTTAAACGGTGATCCCTGGTTCTGGACTCCCCCAACATCTGGAATGTGTTTCCTGCCTCCAGCGTGTCCAATCCCTTAATAATCTTCTATGTTTCTATAAGATCTGTCTTCACCATCACCTCTGGCAGCACATTCCAGTCATCCACCACTGTCATTGTAAAAATACTTGCCTCACTCATCGCCTTCACACTTTGTCTCTTTCACAAACCTATGCCCTCTCGTCTTTGATATTTGCACTCTGGAAAAAAAGTTCTGATTCTCCCCTATCCATAGTTTTATATGCAGCTATCAGTCCTCAACCTCTGGCATTCCAGAGAAAACAATCTAAGCTTATCCAACCTCTCCCTGTAGCGAATACCCACTAATCCTGGTATTATTCTGGTAAACCTCCTCTGCACCCTCTCCAAAGCCTCTACATCCTTCCTGCAATGAGGACGACCAGAACTTCATGCAATACTCCAGATACGGCCTTGAACAAAATCCTTTAGAGCTGCACCATGACTTCCTGCCTTTTATACACAATGCCCCGTCCGAATGAAGGCAAGCATACAATATGCCAATGTAACCACTCTATCTAGAGTTGCCTCTTTCAGGTAAAGGACTGGTATCAAATGTGCAGCCTATATATCCAGTGTAAAAGAGTGTGGGTCGGATTTATGATATGGAAATGAAATTATTGTCACTGGGTCTTAATCTCGGAACTCCCAATCCATCGGTGCCTTCAACAGACATGGAGCAAGGTGGAGGTGATAGCAGGATAGCTGCCCCACAAACCCCAGAGAACCGGGCTCCATCCTGACCTCTGGCACTGTCTGTGTGGAGTTTGCACGTTCTCCCTGTGACCACTGGTTGCTCTGGTTTCCTCCCATGTCTCAGGGCCGTGCGGGTCAGTTGGTAAATTGCATTGGTGACTCAGCGGAAGTCGATGGAAATGTTAGAGGACGTCAATTATTGGGAAGGAAGTCGGAGAACTGAAGACATGGCTACGAGAGCTAGCATCAACTCAATGGGTCAAGTGGCCTTCTGTGTGATAAGACAATATGAGAAAAGCATGCAGTCATCCACAAAGGGCATTTAGGGATGGGCAATGATAGATGGCCCCTGCGATTGATGCCCAGGGACTGGCAGAGGGTGGCACTGATGTGTGGGTCGATGGGCTGTGGAAGTGAGTGCCCTCACTTGCCAATCCAAGGTCAAAGTGAGCATTAGCTGAGAAGCATTCAGAGATAGAAACTCCTGCCTTCGGGAGAGTGGGGGAGAGAAAGAGAGGGGAGAGAAAGAAAGAGTGGGAGAGAGGGGGAGAGAGGGAGGAAGAGAGAGAGAGGGAGAGAGAGGGAGAGAGAGATGGATAGAGGGAGAGAGGGAGAGGGGGAGAGAGAGGGGGAGAGAGAGAGAGGGGGAGAGAAAGGGAGGGGGAAGAGAGGGAGAGGGGGAGAAAGAGTGAGGGGCGGAGAAAAAAAAAAGGGGAGAGCGTGGGAGAGAGAAGGGGAGAGGGGAGAGAGGGAGAGGGAGAGAGGGAGGGGGAGAGAGGGAGGGGGAGAGAGGGAGGGGGAGAGAGGGAGGGGGAGAGAGGGGGGAGAGAGAAAAAGGGTGGAGGGAGAGTGATGGCAAGAGAGAAATGGCGAGAAAAGGTAGAGAGAAAAAGGAGAGAGAGAGAGAGCGAAAGAGAAAAAGGAGAGAGAGAGAGAGAGAGAAAGAAAGAGAAAAGGCAAGAGAGAAAAAGGAAAGAGAGAGAGAAAAGGCAAAAGAGAGAAAGTGAGAGAAAGAGAGAGAAAGGGCAAAGGAAAGGATGAGAAAAGGCGAAAGAGAAAAAGGAGAGCAAGAGAGAGAGAGAGAGAAAAGGTGAAAGAAAGAAAAAGGAGAGAGGGAGAGGGGGAGGGAGAGGAGAGGGAGAGACAGGGGAGAGTGGGGGGAGAGAGGGGGGAGAGAGAGGGGGGCGAAAGGGGAGAGAGAGGGGGCGAGATCAGGGGAGAGAGAGGGGGAGAGGGAGAGGGAGAGAGAGAGGGAGAGAGAGAGAAAGGGAGAGAGAAAGGGAGAAAGGAGAGAGAGAGGGAGAGAGATAGAAATGAAGAGAGACCGGGAGGGAAAGGGAAAGAGAGAGGTAGAGCGAGGGATAGGTGAAGAGGGCGTAAGGGGAAGAAGGGAAGGTGCGGGGAGAGTGGTAGGAAGGTAAAGAAGGTGGAGAGAGGGGGTGGGGATGGGCTAAGACAGAGAGTGGAGGGGGTGTTAAGGAGTGAGGAGAGGGGGTGGGAGAGGGAAGGACGGTGGTGGGAGTGGAGGAGAGGGGGAATGGGGAGAGGGGAAGAGGGTGAGAGGTAGTAAGGGGGAAGAGGAGATGGAGATAAAGGGGAGAGGAGAGGGGGGAGGGGGAGAGGAGGAGAGAGGGAGAGGGGAAGGGAGGAGATTGTTCACAAAATGGCTTGTCCATTCCAGCAACCATTGCATCACAGACGCGGTGAGCGGTGAGCGGTGAGCGGTGAGCGGTGAGCGGTGAGCGGTGAGCTTGGCGTTATAGACCGGGACACATCTCCATACCCTGCTGAAACTGCCAGCTTATCCTAGGAGAGGTGAAATCTTGGAGACTTACAAGTAGATGCTGGACTCGTTGCCTCCCATGTCTGGGGACTGGAGCTTCTGCACGAGGATGAAGATGATCCCAATGAAGAGGATGAAGTTCACCTGCCAACAAAGACAAAGCCACGCATCAGCTGCCAGCACACGTTCATAAATCATCGGAGCAGAGTTAGCCCCTCCAGCCCCGAGCCTGAAGAGGGGTCCCGACCTGTTCCTTCTCCCGGAGAAAACCCACACATGTCACAGGGAGAACGTACAAACTCCATGGCAGACAGCACCCGTAGTCAGGATTGAACCCGGGTCTCTGGCACTGTGAGGCTGCCCGAGTCCTTGTCTCTTACAAACTGCGGCAGTGCAGGGTGTGAGTAGCCTTGGGCTTTGACAGTGCTCTCTGGTTCAGAGACGGAGGTTTAGAGGGCTGTGGGCCAAAACGCAGGCAGGTGGTACTAGTGTAGGTGGGCTATCTCGGTGGGCGTGGGAAACAGCATGGTGCTTACCATGATAGACGCGATGACTGGCCCTTTAATTACCCACCACAGGGCCCGGTGCTCATTGGTGTCCCAGCAGCTGAAGAGAGGGAAAGACAAGGCGAGAGAAAGACTTACAAAATATTCATTCCAACTATGGACACGACCGCAGGCTATGCCCATCATTACTGCCATCTCCTATTGCCCCTTGACAAGATGGCGGTCAGTGGCCATCTTGCCCCACTGTAGTTATTGGCGGTAAGATGTCAATCCCAGTAACAAGCAAGGAACAACGTTTAGTTTCATTTAGTTTAGAGATACAGCGTGTTAGGCAGCATGATGGCACAGCTGCCTCACGGCGCCAGTGACCCGGGTTTGATCCTAACTATGGGAGCTGTCTGTACGGAGTTTGTACGTTCTCCCTGTGACCCTTGTGGGTTTTCTCCAGGTGTTCCGGTTTCCTCCCACATCCCAAAGACATTAGGTTAATTGGTTTCTGTAAATTGTTCCCAGTATGTAGTATAGAACTAGTGTCGGCACGGACTCAGAGGACCTAAGGGACTGTTTCCATGACGTGTCTACAGCATGCAAACAAGCCCTTTGGCTCACTGAGTCCACTCCGACCAAGAGTCACCCTGTACACTAGTTCTAACCTACACACTAGCTTATGGAAGCATATTAACCCACCAACCAACTCTTCATTAGGATGTGGGAGGAAACCGGAGCAACCGGCGACAACCCACGTGGTCGCAGGGAGAATGTACAAACTCCATACAAACAGCACCTGTAGTCAGGATCAAATATGGGTCCCTGGTGCTGCAGTTGAGGCTGTAGTTGAGGCAGATACAATAAAAACATTTAAAAGACATTTGGACAGGTACATGGATAGGAAAGGTTTAGAGGGCCAAATGCAGGCAGGCGAAACTAGTGTAGATGGGGCATCTTGGTCAGCATGGGCAAGTTGGGCTGAAGGGCCTGTTTCCACGCTGAATGACTTCTTACCACCGGGTGGCGCCCGTAATGTCCGCCTCACCAATAGTCTGTCTCTGTTGTACCTTCTCTGTTTTTATTGTTGTAAGTATATCTTAAATGTATGTTTTCATGTTTCTTGCTAAGTTTTATGTGGGGTGGGGTGGGGGGATTGGGGGAATATTTTTCCAGTCACTTACCTCGACGGAGATGCGATTTTTCTCCGTGTCGCATCTCCGTCCCCCCTGCAGCCTACAACGTGGAGTGGTGCGGCCTTTCCTGTAGACCGGCCCGGAGCTTCAAGCCGCGGGCGTGGCGCGGACTTGCCATCGCCGAGCGGGCGATCCTTAGCTGAGGAACGCCAGTGAAAGTGCTCCGACCGCGGGGCCTGTGGACTTTAACACCGTGAAGCCGTGGTCTCCGGTAAGAAGAGGCCGACTCGGGAGCTCCATGCTTCGGAGTGTTCCGATCCATCCCGACGAGAGGGCTTGAACAGCGGGCCGTCGGTAGCGGCAAGTGCGGAGGGTTCAGCCCTGACCACGGGTGAACAAAGGAGGAAGATGACTGAACTTTATTGCCTTCCATCACAGTGAGGAATGTGGATTCCACTGTGGTGGATGTTTATGTTAAATTTTATTTTATATGGCTGAATTGTGTATTGTTGCTTTTCACTTACAACAGCTGTATGGTAACTCAAATTTCACTGTACCTTAAATGGTTAAGTGACAATAAACGCCAACTTGAACTTGATTCCATACCTGTATCCAGAGAATATCCTGGTGCACTGCATGATTTGGTTGGATGGATGACTATATAATATCCCCCCCTGGTGACCTGGTGATGGTGGATGGTGCAGGGGGCAAGAGATGGTTGAGGGAACGGGCGCCACCATGTGACCATCCACATGATCCATCCTGTCTTTCCTCCCCCCCGAGGTTCGGGGGCTGTGGGGGTGGGGGTGGGGGGGGGGGGTAGGGAAGGTAGTGGGGGGGGGGGGGGGGGGAGGGGGGAGGGGGGAGGGGTGGAGGTGTTCACACTTACCCAGAGTCATCAAAGTGAAGGCGCAGTACAGTCCAGATCGTAACGCAAATAGTGGGAGTTCCTGCAAAAAAACGAACACCGTTTTACCAGTCTTTGATTCAGATTCAGATTCAGATTCAATTTTAATTGTCATTGTCAGTGTACAATACAGAGACAACGAAATGTCTCTTGAGCCAACTATCCTTTCCCCTCCCACTAGGCACACGTAAAATAATCACTTCAATTTATACACATGAGTTATGGAAATTATTTAAGTCGGTTTCAATTACTTTTTAACGTACAGGTTAGACATTAGAGATACAGGGTGGAATTGCGCCCAAATGCTCAACGAATCCGTACCGACCAACATTCACCCCGTTAACCTGCGCGGATTTAGTGGGTCACAGGGCTGCATGTCTAAACTAAACTAACCAAAACCAATTAACCAAATTACCAAATCCAATTAAACTACAAACCTGCACGTCTTTGGAGAGTGGGAGGAAACGGGAGCACCCGGAGAAAATCCACGTGGTCACAGGGAGAACGTACAAACTCCGTACAGGCAGCACCCATAGACAGGATCGAACCCGGGTCTGTGGCGCTGTAAGGCTGCAACTCTACCGCTGCGCCACCGTGCTGCCCATAATTATTTTTTGAAATACAGGTTAGGATATCCATTTTAAATGGTGATGGCTGGTATTCTGTTGAGGGGCCAGATAGGAAGCGCAGCCATTCCTTGTAAACATTTTAACATGCACTTGCACCATATTTGCCCTCCAGTGGTCCCCAATGTGAGGTTCTGCATTATACACATTCTTTTCCCCAAGGTTATGGCGTTAAGAACAAGGGGGCATAGATTTACAGTGAGAAGGGAATGGTCCAATAGGAGGAAGCAGGAACAGAGTACTGATTCTAGATGATCAGCCATGATCATATTGAATGGCAGTGCTGGCTTGAAGGGCTGAATGGCCTATTCCTGCATCTTTTCTATGTTTCTATGAGCAGGGAAGGAACTGCAGATGCTGGTTTAAACCAAAGATAGACACAAAAAGCTGGAGTAACTCAGCAGGTCAGGCAGCATCTCTGGAGGAAAGGAATTGGTGATGTTTCGGGTCGAGTCTGAAGAACGGTCGCGACCCAAAACGCCACCTACTCCTTTTCTCCAGAGATGCTGCCCGACCTGCTGAGTTACTCCAGCATTTTGTGTCTGTCTTGGAGAGTGGGAGTTTGGTGAAGGATGGGGAGTGAGAGCTTCTCTCCTCTGCATGTGGAGATCTGCTGCCACCTGCTGTACGCTGCCTGAACAGCGGTCAATGCCACAACATCCTCAGACAGAAGCTGTAATCTTACATAGAGCACAGTGGCGCAGACATAGAGCTGCTGCCTTACAGCCCCAGATGCCTGGGTTCGATCCTGACTACGGGTGCTGGCTGTGTGTAGTTTGTACTCCCCCCCCTCCCTCCCCCCCGTGCCTGGGTTTTCTCCGGGTGCTCCGGTTTCCTCCCATACTCCAAAGATGTACACATTTGTAGGTTAATTGGCTTCGGTAAAATTGTAAATTGTCCCTAGTGTGTGAGGGATAGTTCTAGTGTGAGGGGATGGCTGGTTGGCATGGACTTTGTGGGCCGAAGGGCCTGGTTTTGCACTGTATCTCTAAACTAAACTAAACTAAATCTAAACACAAATTGCTGGAGTAACTCAGCGGGTCTGGCAGCATCTCTGGAGAACATGGGTTGGTGACGTTTCAGATTGGGATCCATCTTAGACAAACTGAAGATTTCAGGTAATGTGTAGTTCTGGGATGGATTGCTTTGTTTTTCAGTTTTGTTTATTGTCACGTGTAGCGAGGTACAGCGATTGAAAGATGTGACATGGAAATAGACCCTTCGGCCCACCGGGTCCATGCTGACTATCGATCGATCACCCGTTCACACTAGTTCTATGTTATCCTACTTTCTCATCCACTCCCTCCACAGCAGAGATATGTTACAGAGGTGCACGCCCGCACGTCTTTTTGGGACGGTGAGGAATCCGGAGCACCCGGAGGAAACACAGTGGTCGCAGGACAAATGTTCAAACTGCACACAAAGACAGCACCCGGGGTCAGGATCGAACCCGGGTCTCCGGCGCTGTGAGGCTGTTGTGCCACCAAACCACGGTTCTTAAGGGGTTGGACAGGCTAGATGCAGGAAGATTGTTCCCGATGTTGGGGAAGTCCAGAACAAGGGGTCACAGTTTACGGATAAGAAGGAAATCCTTTAGGGCCGAGATGAGAAAAACATTTTTCACACAGAGAGTGGTGAATCTGTGGAATTCTCTGCCACAGAAGGTAGTTGAGGCCAGTTCATTGGCTATATTTGAGAGGGAGAGATGTGGCCCTTGTGGCTAAAGGGATCAGAGGGTATGGAGAGAAGGCAGGTACAGGATACTGAGGGATGATCAGCCATGATCATATTGAATGGCGGTGCATGTTCGAAGGGCCGAATGGCCTACTCCTGCACCTATTTTCTATGTTTCTATGTTTCTATGTTCTCAAACAAACTGAAGACGTTCCTGCTAGGTGTGAATCTCAGAGTGTGATTAAAATGTTTGGTGGTGTTTGCAAGGCACGGTATTGATACAAGAGGAGTAGGAGTAGGCCATTCGGCCCTTCCAGCCTACTCCACCATTGAATCTGCCCCAGGTCTCATCTCCTTGACTATGCCAGTTCCCTATCACCCTCAATGTACCCATCTTTCAAAGACCTTCGTTAAATTCCCCCAGTGATATTGTCTCCACTATCCTCAGGGGTAGAGAATTCCAGCCACTCACACTTCTAATTGTAAACCCCTAACTTTCTCACTGAGTCCCCTCAGCCAAGCTTGTCTCAATCTGTCCACACATCCGTTGTGCTGCTGCTACAAGTAAGCATTTCATCGTTTCATATTGGGACATATGACAATAGAACAGAAAAGAAAGACACAACGTGCTGGTATAACTCAGCGGGTCAGGCAGCATCTTTGGAAGAAATGGACAGGTGACCTTTCGGGTCGGGACGCATCTACAGACTGAAAACTTCTTCTTTGGTTTTGAAGAAGGATCCCAACCTGAAACTGCACCTATCTATGTTCTCCAGATATGCTGCCTGACCCACTGAGTTACCCCAGCATTTTGTATAAACCAGCATCTGCAGCTCATAAGGTAACATGGTCATGTGATAGGAACAGATATAGGCCATTCAGCCCATCAAATCTACTCCGCCATTCAATCATGGCTGATCTATCTATCCCTCCTAACCCCATTCTTCTGCCTTCTCCCCATAACCTCTGACACCCGTACTAATCAAAGGAAACACAAGTATTCAGAAGACATAGAAACCAAATACATAGAGGAGAGTTCATACCCCCATCTGGTTTTATGACATAGAACACTCATGACTGTCTTGCCTCTAGGCCTGACATCTCAACATCTCCCTCACCTCAGGATAAGGTGTCAACAAACATGTTTCAATGGAATCTCCCCATGTTCTTCCCGACGCTTAAGAATTTAAATCTAATTTCTCAAGATGCTTGTGGTTGTATCAGAGGCATTTTCCACTCCACACTGCTGCTGTGCACCCTACAGAACCTTTACAATCTTCTAGGGGTCCATCACATAGACCAGACCTCCCACCATCGACTCCATCTACACTTCACGTTGCTTCGGGAAAGATCACCCTTCCGCCTGAAGATGGGTCTTCACGCAAAACATCGCCCATCCTTTTTCTCCAGAGATCCTGCCTGACCCACTGAGTTTCTCCAGCACTTGTCCGGAAATATCACGATTTGCTTTGGGAACTGCTCTGCCCAGGACAAGAAGGCTCTGCAGAGAGTAGTGAGTTCGGCCGAACGCACTATGGGAATTACACTCGCCCCCTGCAGGAACTATACATCAGAAGGTGCAACTCCAGAGCCAATAAGTTCATGGGAGACCCCTTCCACCCCTGCAACGGATTGTTCCAGCTGCTACGGTCAGGCAAACACCTCCGTTGTCATGCGGTGAGAACGGAGAGGATGAGAAGGAGTTTCTTCCCAGAGGCCCTTAGGACTGTAAACTCCTATCTCACCAGGGACTAACTTTACTGTTCCATTCTACTGTTTTTTTTTTAAATTGCTGTTGCTCGCATTTGGCCCATGTCCCTATCCAATCATGTATCTGTCCAAATGTCTTTTAAACGTTGTTTTAGTACCTGCCTCAACTACCTCCTCAGGCCGCTCGTTCCATACACCCACCACCCTCTCTGTGAAAAAGTTGCCCTTCAGGTTCCTATTAAATCTTTCCCCTCTCACCTTAAACCTGGTTCTGGTTCTTGATTCCCCTACTCTAGGTAAAAGACTGTGCGTCTGTTCTATCTGTTCCCCTCATGATCTTAGACACCTCTATAAGAAAAGCCCTCATCCGCCTGCACTCCAAGCAAAGAAAGACACAAAGTGCTGGAATATCTCAGTGGGTCAGGCAACATCTGGAGAACATGGATAGGTGACGTTTCGGGCTCTCCTTCAGGCTCTGGTTTATGCACCTCTATAAGATCACCCTTCAGCCTCCTCTGCTCCAACGAATAAAGTCCTGGCATGTCCAACCTCACCCTGTGCCTCAGGTGGGCTACACAGCGATTACTCTGCTTCTCCTGAACACTCACCCCATCCAATGAGGATGTACCAGTAGAAGTATCGGCGCTCGGGAAAGAAGGTCTCGACCAGCAGGGTGAAGAGGTAGAGCCCCTCGATGAACAGCCAGAAATAGTTGGACATCACGCAGTAATGAAAGAAGACCATCATGGCCTTGCATTGCACCTGGGGAGAAGCAGAGGGTCTGTCAACATAGTGGGGGCATCAGCCCCCCAAGTGCCCCAACCACTAAACTGGGTGCCACACCTGAAATCCCGTTCAGTTCAGTACAGGTGTGTGGCTGATACCTGCCTCAACTGCCTCCTCTAGCAGCTGGTTCAAAAACCCACCATTCAATGAGTGAACAGGTTGCCCCTCAGGTTCCTATTGAATCTTTCCCCTCTCACCTTAAACAGCCCCCCAGTTCTTAGTTCTGAGAGTAAGACCCAATCTTGATGATTTTATACGGCTCGATAAGATGGCCCCTGCAAAGACTGGACCTTTCCCCACCCACCCCTCCCCAATCACCACTTCACACCCACTTACAGACTGACTGCAGTTTGCAAAGACTGAGCCCTTATCTACTACCCACCCCTCCTTGCTGCCCAACATCAGTCTGCCCACTTCTCCATCATCAACAATAAAAATAGAGGAGGTGGAGAGGCTTTTCAGACGATAGAAAAGCAGGAAATCTCCAGGACCGGACAATGTTTCCCCCTCTACCCTCAAGCTCTGTGCCGAACAACTGGCACCGGTGTCTACACAGACATTTTCAACCAGTCCCTGCAAACCTGCACTGTCCCTGCCTGTTTCAAAGTCTCCACTATTGTTCCCATACCCAAAAAGCCAAGGATTACTGGTCTTAATGACTACAGGCCTGTTGCACTGACCTCTGTAATCATGAAGACCCTTGAAAGGCTTGTGCTGGTCCAACTGAAAAATATCACAAACCCCCTGCTGGACCCCCTGCAGTTTACATACGGCTCGATAAGATGGCCCCTGCAAAGACTGGACCTTTCCCCACCCACAAATAGATCTGTGGATGATGCAGTCAACCTGGGCCTGCACTTCATCCTACAGCACCTAGACCACCAGGGGACCTATTCGAGGATCCTGTTTGTTGATTTTAGTTCTGCATTCAACAACATTGTGCCAGAGCTACTACACTCCAAACTTTCCGAGTTGACTGTGCCTGAACCCCTCTGTCAGTGGATCACCAACTTCCTGACAGACAGGAAGCAGCATGTGAGGCTGGGAAAGCACATCTCGGACCCGCAAACACTAAGCATAGGAGCACCGCAAGATGCGTACTCTCTCCTCTCCTCTACGCTCTCTACACCAACGACTGCACCTCCACTGACTCCTCTGTCAAGTTTCTCAAGTTTGCGGATGACACAACCCTGATTGGACTGATCCAGGATGGGGAGGAATCTGCCAACAGACAGGAAGTGACACAGCTGGCGTCCTGGTGCCATCGCAACAACCTAGGGCTCAATGCTTTTAAGACAGTGGAATTGATTGTAGACTTAAGGAGAGCTCCCCCTCCCCTCACCCCCCTCACCATCAACAATACTACAGTCACATCTGTGGAGTCAATTAAGTTCCTGGGAACCATCATCTCCGGGGACCTGTATTCAATTCAATTCAAGATTTCGTACAGAACGATAAGATCAACCCTCAAGATTTTATGACGTTTATAAGATCACCCCTCAATAAGATCGCCCCTAATACTTTTATACACCTCAATAAGATCACCCCTCATCCTCCTGCGCTCCAAGGAATAAAGCTCTAATCTGCCCGATTTCTCCCTATAGTTCAGTCCCTTGAGTCTTGGCAACATCCTGGTGAATCTTCTCTGCACACCTTAATGATATCCTTCCTATGGCAGGCGAACAAAACAGAACACAGCACTCCAAGTGCGGACTTACCAACGTCTTGTACATCTGTGACGTGATGTCCCATTTTCTATACTCGAAGGACTGATGAAGGCCGGCATGCCAAAAACCTTCTTCATCACCCTGTCTAGCTGGGAGGCCACTTTAGTCAACCGAGCTCAATCTCCAGACCCTCCACCACCCATTCAGGTTCATCCCCTCCTTCCCCCTTCCGCCCCCTGTATTCTCACCGAGCTGATGGAGCAATGGTAGACCTCGTCTTCCGCGTACAAAATGGCGTCCTTGATGAAGACGGATATGGCGCGCAGGATGAAGGAGACAAACAGGTTCATGTGGATGTAGTTCCGGGTACAATGCAGCTTCCTACAAAAGGAAAACATATAGTTAACGGTAGTAATCCCTGTTGTACAGGTGCACCACTGATTTTCGGGCAACTGCTAGTCCGGGACCTCCTTTAATCCGGACAAAATTACGGGCGTGTACTTGAAATCCCCCCTGGAAGTCCACCCAAAAATATGGGGCAGAGGCCGGGTAAGGCAGTCACTCTCAACCTCATCGGGACTTCCGCAGCCGATCGGTGGGGGGAATTTGCCCCCCCTGTATCTTGGGATTCAGGGACTCCGGCCCGGCAGATCCGTTCCCATAGCCGACTTCCACGGCCAACTTGACGGGCCAGTATTTCGCCCCCTCCCCCATTCCCCCGCGAGGCTGTGACCTCCGTTGGCCCGGCGAAACAGATAATCGGGCAAGGCTCTGGAACCAAGAGTGCTGGGAAATGGATGGTGTTTCTACAACGCCATGTTTCTATCACAATTGTGTTAATATTGTGATCGTCGTCTGTGCCAAATGGGATTAGGGTTAGGATGGTAGTGAAAGGGTCATCGTCAACTTGCCGATGTGGAGGATTGGAAGGGAGGAGGGGGCTGGAAAGGTATTAGAGAAAGACCTTACCTAAACCGGCAGAGTATAATCATGGCGATCACCAAGGAAACCAGAGAGGTGCTGTAGCCGACCGTGTAGAGAGCCTTGACGGACACATAGTATGGATCCTGCAAGAGATCAGACAGACACAAAGTGCTGGAGTAACTCAGTAGGTCAGTGGAGTGGAGTAACTCAGTGGGTCAGTGGAGTGGAGTAACTCAGTGGGTCAGTGGAGTGGAGTAACTCAGTGGGTCAGTGGAGTGGAGTAACTCAGTGGGTCAGTGGAGTGGAGTAACTCAGTGGGTCAGTGGAGTGGAGTAACTCAGTGGGTCAGTGGAGTGGAGTAACTCAGTGGGTCAGTGGAGTGGAGTAACTCAGTGGGTCAGGCAGCATCTCTGGAGGACACCGATAGGTGACGTTTTGGGTTGGCACCCTTCTTCAGAGGGCAGCATGGTGGCGCAGTGGTAGAGTTGCTGCCTTACAGTGCCAGAGACCCAGGTTCAATCCTGACCTTGGGTGCTGTCTGTACGGAGTTTGTACGTTCTCCCGTCGGCCATATGTGTTTTCTCCGGGTGCGCCTGTTTTCCTCTCACACTCCAAAGATGTGCAGGTTTGTAGGTAAATTAGCTTCGGTAAAGATTGTAACTTGTCCCCAGTGTGTAGGATAATGCTTGTGTACGGGGGTCGCGGGACGGCATGGATTCAGTGGGCTGAAGGGCCTGTTTCTGCACTGTATCTCTAAAGTCTAAAGACCAAGATGCCCCATCTAAGCCAGTCCCATTTGCCTCATGTTCACGATCAGCACAGACATTGTGGGCCGAAGAACATGTCCCTGTGCTGTACTACTCAATGTTCCACGAATACAAGTATAAATATGACTGATGTCGACAATGGTGGTGAGATTACCATGGGGAAGATTTTGGACTTGGAATACGTTTCTGGAATAAAAGCAGGCAGATGGAGCGAAAAGGAGGGGGAAGATTTGATAAGGAGTTAAAGTAAGTTTAGATCCAAACACATTTAATTGTGCAGTGATGTTGTCATCTTTGATATCGTGAGGCTCCTGATTGGAACAAAGAACTGACAGCAGCCTTGGATGTTCTCCAGCTTCATGTGTGTGGAATGAAGAATAGATGGGGCCGCTGTTCAGATGCAACACAAACTGGGCTGGTTGGTCGTCTGATCTGTAGTCCAGCATGGGGGAGTGGGCGGTGTGGGGCGGGGGGGGGGGGGGGGCAGTGGGGGGTGGGGGGAGGGGGGGGGGGAGTTGGGTGGGGGGGAGGGGGGGAGGACTGGGGAGGGTTTTGCTCCATCTGCCTGTTTTTATTCAAAAAACGTCTGCCAGGGAAAACCCGAATCTCAAACCTAGAACTCGAGTGCACTGGTTTAAGGTGGGAGGGGTGGAATTTGAAAGATATTTGAGGGGATTTTCACACACACAGTCAAACGTCATGGAAACAAGCCCATCGGCCCAACTCGTACAAGATGCCCCATCTAAGCTGGTCCTGTGTGTCCCATATCCCTCTTAACATTTCCTATCCATGCAGCAGTGAAGCAGGTGACTATCTGGAACGATCTGCCGGAGGAGGTGGTGGAGGCAGATACAATCACAACATTTAGACTCATAGAGTCATACTGCACTGAAACAGGCCCTTCGGCCCAGCTTGCCCGTGCCGACCAAGATTCCCCCAGCTACAATAGTGCCACCTGCCCTCTTTTGGCCCATATCCTAAAGGGAGGGAGGCACGGTGGCGCAGCGGTAGAGTTGCTGCCGTAATGCCCCTATCCCACTTAGGAAACCTGAATGGAAACCTCTGGAGACTTTGCGCCCCACCCAAGGTTTCCATGTGGTTCCCGGAGGTTTTTGTCAGTCTCCCTACCTGCTTCCACTACATGCAACCTCCGGCAACCACCTGCAACCTCCGGCAACCGCACGGAAACCTTGGGTGGGGCGCAAAGTCTCCAGAGGTTTCCATTCAGGTTTCCTAAGTGGGACAGGGGCATTACAGCGCCAAAGACCCGGGTTCCATCCTGACCACCGGTCCTGTCTGTACGGAGTTTGTACGTTATCCCTGTGACCGCGTGGGCGCTGGTTTCCTCCCACACTCCAAAAAGCGTACAGGTTTGTAGGTTAATTGCCTTCTGTAAATTGACCCTAGTGTGAAAGGATAGTGCTAGTGTACAGGGTGTTCACTGGTCAGCGTGGACTTGGTGGGCCAAAGGGCCTGTTTCTGCACTGTATCTCTGAAGCTTTAAACCTTTCCTATCCATGTAACTGTCCAAATGTCTCTCAAATGTTGTTATTAGTACCTGCTTCAACTATCTCCTCTGGCAGCTCGTTCCATATATTCACACTGAGTGAAAAACGTTCCCCTTGTGTTCCTATTAAATCTCATCTTAAACCTACTGTATGCCCTCTGGTTCTTGATTCCCTTACCTCGGGTAAATGACTCTGTACGTTCACATATCTATTTCCCTCACGATCTTATACACATCTATAAGATCACCTGACAGCCTCCTGGCTCCAAGCAGTGAAGTCCTTGCCTGCCCAACCTCTCCCTATAGCTCAGGTCCTCAACCGCTGGCAACATCCACATAAATCTTCCAAAGGGGAGGTTAGACAAACTTGGGATTGTCTTTTTCTGGAAAGTGGTGGTTGAGGGGAGACCTCATAGAAGTATAAGAAAATATTCCAAACATAGATAGGGTGGACAGTCAGAACCTTTTCCCCAGGGTGAAATGGCAATGACTAGAGGGCATATATTTAAGATGAAAGGGGTAAAGTATAAATTATATGTGTGGGGCAAGTTATTTTACACAAAGGGTGGTGGGTGCCTGGAACGTGCTGCCAGGGGTGGTGGTGAAGGCAGATACGATAGTGGCATTTAAGAAGCTTTTAAATGGGCATGTGGATATGCAGGGAATGGAGGGAAATGGATCACGTGTAGGCAGAGGAGATTGGTGTAATTTAACACCATGTTATGGGACAAAGGGCCTGTTCCTGTGCTGGATTTTTCTATCTCCGCGCGTCTTTGGAGTGTGGGAGGAAACCGGAGCACCCGGAGGAAACCCACACGGTCACGGAGAGAACGTGCAAACTCCACGCAAAGACGGCACCCGAGGTCAGGATCGAACCCGGGTCTCTGGCGCTGTGAGGCAGCAGCTCTACCTGCTGCTCCATTGTATCCAATACCATTCGTAGTTATATCCACACACAGACAGCACCCGAGGTCAGGACCGAAAACGGGTCTCCGGCGTCGTGAGGTAGCAGCTCTACCTGCTGCGCCACTGTGCCGCCATGTATATGTAACAGTGACCGGAAGAGAATGGTGAATAGGTTCTATGGGCAGAAAAAAAGGGCACAACACAAACATTACCGTAATGAACAGATTTACCTGATCTTCAAACTCTGTGATATTTTCATCGACACCACACGCGTCGTAGTAATGGGGGAATGTTTCTGACCAGCCCTCGTAGGTACAGTTCCTGTAGATGATGCCTAAAGCTGAAGAGATGGCAACACAATCCCTTTCAGTAAAGCACGAGGAGCAATTGATTGATTGATTGATTGATTGATACTTTGTTTTCTATTGTGCTTAAGCAAAGCAAGAATTTCATTGTCCTATACAGGGACACATGACAATAAACTCACTTGAATTGACTTGACTTGTTATCACATGTGACATGTCACAGTGAAATTTGGTGTTTTGTATACCATACACAGGGTATGCAAAGAGTCGCCACGTATGGAACGCTGACACAGTTACACAGTATTGATTATAGTCCCAATGGTCCCTCTTTGTTTTATTGCCGTTCTTATACTCCTATTATTATACTCCTATTATACAACCTATTATTATACTCCCTTAACTGCTCTCTTATGATACAATTAAACCATACGAGTATGTAGGCCTACATTTAATAATATAGTCTAATATATACAATATATTTAAACTACACCCACTTACAAGTTGTTTACCTGTTGCTGGAGAGGCAGCAACCAACGAGATTGCTCCATCCATCCAATTCATGCCTGTGTTTGGCCCATGTCCATCTGAAGACCGTAAGAAATTGCAGCGAATTGTGGACACTGCCCAGACCATCACACAACCCAATCTCCCTTCCACTGCCTCCATTTACACTTCACACACTGCCTCAGCAAGGCCACCAGTATAATCAAGGACCGGTCTCACCACCAGTCACTCCCTCCTCTCCCCTCTCCATTAAGGCAAGAGGAACAGAAGCGTGAAATCGCACACCTCCAGATTCAGAGGCAGTATCATCCCAGCCATGATCAGGCAACTGAACCATCCTACCAACAACTAGAGAGTAGTCCTCAGTTACCATCTACCTCATTGGACACCGGTACTGCTCAAGAATCTGTCAATCTCTGCCTTAGAAATATCTAATGGGCATCTGGTGGGCATCTGGTGGGCATCTAGTGGGCATTTAGTGGGCATTTAGTGGGCATCTAGTGAGGCATCAACCACACTTGGTCATTGGTGTTACCATCAATGGTGTTAATCATCATGAAGATTCCCGGGCAGGTGACGGAAATGACGTCTCCGTAATCCGCGTTCGGCCAGCAGGTTATGTTGTCCCACATCCCGGGGCAGTCTGTGGAGAGAAACAAAAGCTTGATGCCACATGTACCTAGGTTCAGGGAAGCACACTGCTTTGCATACATCCCTGTAAAATCATACAGCAGACCTCACCTTGGCAGTGCACAAAAGTTCACCAAAATGTCCTATCTACGGAGAACGTACAAAATCCGTACGGACAGCACCTATAGTCAGGATCAAACCCGCATCTCTTGCGCTGATTGGCAGCAACTCTACTGCTGCACCACTCCCGCCACAAATCGCTAACTCCTCCCAATGTCCCATGGAACAATTCTGCCAGCAACCTATCCCAGACCTGCCCGCAATCCCAACCTCATAACTAGGTCATGCCTCATCTACCTCTTCTTGCCATTTTTGAGGTTTAGAAACAGGCCTTTCGGTCCTACACGTCCATGCTGACCAAGATGCCCCATCTACACTGGTCCCAGTTGCCCACATTTGGCCCATATTCCTCTAAACCTTTCCTATCCATGTACCTGTCCAAATATCTTTTATATGTTGTATTGGTATTATTATTTGTGTTAGTATTATTAAAGTTTGTGTTAAGGTTTAGGTTTCGGTTTACTGTTGTCACCTGTACTGAGGTACACTGAATGGCTTTGTTTTGCTTGCTATCCAGTCAGATTAGATACACCACACATAGATACAACCAAGTCAAACTCAAGTACAATAGATAGGGTACAGTGTTTGGGCAGCACAGTGGCACAGCGGTAGAGCAGCTGCCTTCCAGCGCCAAAGACCCGGGATCGATCATGACCTCGAGTGCTGTCTATACGGAGTTTGTACGTTCTCCCTGTGACCACGTGGGTTTGCTCCGGGTGCTCCGGGTTCCACCAACACTCGAACGACTTACAGGTTTGTAGGTTAAATGGCTTCAGTAAAACTGTAAATTGTGCCTGGTGTATAGGATACTGCTAATGTACGGGGTGATTGCTGGCCGGCATGGACTCGATGGGCCAAAGAGCCTGTTTCCGTGTTGTATATTTAAACTGTAAAAAACGAAAGTAGATCATACGGGAAGATACAGAGTGCAGAATATAGTTTTCTGCATTGTAGTGCATCAGTTCCAGAGACAAAGTCCAATGTCCACAATTGGGTAGAGGTGAATCGGACAGGGCCCTACTTACGGAAGGACGGTTCAGAAGCCTGATACCAGAGGGGAAGAAGCTGTTCCTCAGTCTGGTAGTGTGCACTTCCAAGTTTCGGCTGCAGGGGAGAGGGGAGAAGGAGGAATGACCGGGATGGGATAATTCTTTAATCTTTTGCTATCTGGGAGCAATGGACACTGTTCTTGTACCACATTGAGATATTGGGTGATTGAGATGATAAGAACAGGACACTAGACAGAAGGTGAAGTCCTCTCCCACACATTTAATTGTTTGCTGAAAAATGTTTTCTCAGAGGCAGCCTTGTATGTCAAGTATGAGAAAGCTCATTGATTACATTTATAAAAACGGCTTGCGAATTAAAATTGAATCAGCTTTGAATTGATCTTTTGAATATCATACTTAATGTGTCAGTGTTGCAAAGGAGAGCTTGTATTCCGCTGTGTGAATGCTATGACGTGCATCCTTGTGTGATTACAGGGGTTGAGGGTGTAGAGGAGATTCATCAGGATGTTAAGGAAAGAACTGCAGATGCTAGTTTATAACGAAGGTAGACACAAAATGCTGGAGTAACTCAGCGGATTGAGCAACATCTCCGGAGAAAAGGTATGGGTGACGTTTCAGGTCCAGTCTGACGAAGGGTTCCGACACTAAATGTCACCTATTCCGTTTCTCCAGAGATGCTGCCTGATCAGTTGAGTTACTCCAGCATTGATCAAACCCGGGTCTCTGGCGCTGAGAGGCAGCAGCTCTACCAGCTGTGCCACCCTGCCACCCAAGGGGCATAGATAGTCATAGTCATACAGCAAGAATACAGAACCTTCAGCCTAACTCGTCCGTGTCAATCAAGATGCCCCAGTTTGTTAGTCACATTTTCCCGTTTGACTCATATCCCTCCTATCCATGTACCTGTCCAAGTACCTGTCCGATACAAGGATGCAAACAGTGGAACTGGTAGGATGACTAGGGTGGGGGAGGGATGAGGAGGGAGGGGGAGGGAGGGGGGGACGAGGGGAGGACAGGGAGTGCAGGAGTCACTTGAAATTAGAGAAATCAATGTTTATACCGCTGGGTTGTAAGCTGCCCAAGCGTGATGTGAGGTGCTGTTCCTCCAATTTGCATGTGGCCCCACTCTGACAGTGGAGGAGGCCCAGGACTGAAAGGACATTGTGGGAATGGGAGGGGGAGCTAAAATTCCTGGCAACCGGGAGATCGCTTAGGTCATGGCGGACTGAGCGTATATGTGTTTAGCAAAATGATCACCAAGTCTATGCTTGGTGTTGCTGATATATAGGAGCCCACACCGGGAGCACTGGATACAGTAGATGAGGCTGGAGGAGGTGCAGGTGAATCTCTGCCTTACCTGCAAGGACTGTTGGGATCCCTGGATGGAGTGTTATAAAGCTGCAACATGACTTCCTGATTCCTACACTCAATGGCCAGACCAATGAAGGCAAGCGTACCATGTACTGTACACACCTCCTTGTGGTCCTAGGCGGTTTACAGCCATTCATGCTTCAGGTCAATGGTGATTCATCTGAACAGCTATAGGCATCTGAGCTGAAGTGTTAAGGGCCTGTCCCACTTAGGCGAGTGCAGGGGACTCTGCGCTCGCCACATGATCGCCACATGGTCGCCACATGTTCGCTGGTGGTCTCTGGTGAGTCTCCTTCATTGTCGCGAGGAGCTCCCGCATTCTGGGAACCAGTCGCGGCCTCAGTATGGTCGCCGCAAATTTTTCAACATGTTGAACAATTTTCTGCGACCAAAAATTGGTTGCCATGGAGAAAATCGATAATCCTGTGGTCGTAGGTGCAGTTGTAGTGGGGTCGCCATGTAGTTATGGGTAATCGAGATAGTCGTAGGGAGTTTTAATTAATCTCTTTTGCTGACTGGACATTTTCATTGGCTCATTGGGGAAAAAAACGTAAGCACGAGTTTTCAGAACCAAGGGGAACCGACTGGTAATGTTAAATGCCCGCCAAACCACAGCTGTGTATCTCTGGCTTATTCAAAGTTGTCTGGCTTTTTAAAAGTCTCCACTCCTTCTCCCCCCTTCTCTTCTCCCCCCTTCTCTTCTCCCCCCTTCTCTTCTCCCCCCTTCTCTTCTCCCCCCTTCTCTTCTCCCCCCTTCTCTTCTCCCCCCTTCTCTTCTCCCCCCTTCTCTTCTCCCCCCTTCTCTTCTCCCCCCTTCTCTTCTCCCCCCTTCTCTTCTCCCCCCTTCTCTTCTCCCCCCTTCTCTTCTCCCCCCCTCTCTTCTCCCCCCCCCTCGCCCCCTCGCCCCCTCGCCCCCTCTTTTAAAGGACTTACCGTACACTGTGCTAGCCATCTTAACCTTCCTGTTCATCGCGGTGTGTGTCTGTGTTACCTTGGCTTTGCACCGTGTGAATTTCAGACAGCGCTCCCCCCCGCTTGTGGTGGATCCCGTCTTTGCGATGTGTTTGTGTGTGTGTGTGTGTGTTCCACTCTGACAGTCGCCGTTCCAGTTCCCGGTTTATCAGGCGACTGCCGGCAACTTGACAGTCGCCGGCAATCCGCTGAAAAATCGCCTAAGTGGGACAGACCCATAAGTTGTGTTTCTCCCTCCACGGACACCGCCTGACCTGCCGACATTTCTGGCGGTCTCTGCGCTTCATTTTAGATTTATCAATCAGGATAGTTCTGTTTAGTTTAGTTTAGAGATACGGCACGGAACAAGGCCATTCGGCCCACTGATCTCGCACCGACCTACACAACAACACACTAGGGACAATTTACAATTGCACCAAAGCCAATTAACCTACAAACGTGTACATCTTTGGAGTGTGGGAGATAACCGGAGCACCCGGAGAAAACCCACACAGGTCGCGGGGGGAACGTACAAACTACGTACAGACAGCACCCATAGTCAGGATTGAACCCGGGTCTCTGGTGCTGTAAGGCAGCAACTCTAGTGCTGAGCCACCGTGCCTCCCAGGTAGTTGCACAGGTCATTTTATGAAGCAGTCTGTGCAGTGCTTTCTTCTGAATTTATCTCAGTGAGTGTAATTGTTCAAGATGACTATTTCCTCCTGGCTTTTATTCAGTGAATTACGTAGGTGTCATTATCCATGTGATGTTTATATGATTACAAGGATAACTTAGTTAGAGACAGTGTTGGTTTCATGCTTTGATATTGGAGGACAGTCATTTTGGTCTCTGAGCTAATAAAGGCTCTGCCTCAAAATCCTTCAAGATATTAATGTTGGAATTTTAATTTAAAGAGCTCATTACTGCAAGGAAGGAGGGAGGATATCCTTGAAGCAGCAAAGGTATTTGAAGGTTGATCTTATTAGAGGTTTTTTAAATCATGAGGGGCGTAGATAAAGTCATAGTTTAGCCATACAGTGCGGAAACAGGCCACTCAGCCCAACTTGTCCATTCCGACCAACATACCTCATCTACACTAGTCTCACCTACCAGCGTTTGGTCCATATCTCTCTAAACCTTTCCTATCCATGTATCTGTCCAAATATCTTTTAAATGGTGTTATAAGTCATATGGTCACAACCTTTTTCCCAATCTAAAACTGGGGGGAGCAAGAGAGTCAAGAATGTTTTATTGTCATATGTCCCTCTCACCTTAAACTACGTGTGGGTCATTCAGACTGACTTGGCCACCACCCTTTCATACAACATAGAATATAGAACAGCACAGCACAGGAACAGGCCCTTCAGCCCACAATATCCACGCTGAACATGATGCCAAGCTAAACTATTCTCATCTGCCTGCACGTGATCCACATCTCTCCATTCTGTGCGTATTCCAGTACGTAGGCAAAAGCCTCTTAAACACCACAATCTTCACTGACTCCATCACCAGCCTACGCAGCATATTCAGGCACCCGCCATCCTCTGTGTAATAAAACCCTTGCCCTTTCCACCAATAAATCTATGTCCTCTAGTCTTTGACATTTCTACCTTGGGAAAAAGACTCTGACTGTCTGTCCTATCTCTGCCTCTCATAATCTTATACATTTCTATCAGGACTCCCCTCATCCTCCAATGTTCCAGAGAAAACAATCCAAGGCAGACATCACAGAAACAGAACCAACTCATCTAAGCCGACTCATCTAAGATGCCCCATCTACACTAGTCCCATTTGCCCATGTTTGATTCACATCCCTCCAAGCCTTTCCTATCCTGTCTAAATGACTAATGTTGTTGGAAAAGACTAAATGTATTTTAAATGTTGTTACCTTACTTCCCTCAACTACTTCACCTGGATCTTTCCATATACCCACCACATCCAATGTGAAAAAGTTGCCCCTCAGGTTCCTATTAATTCCTCTCCCTCTCATCATAAAACCATGCCTTCTGGTTCTTGATTCTCCTACTCTGGGAAAAAGACTCTGTGGATTCACTCTATCTACTCCCATTATGATCTTATACACCTCTATAAGATCACCCCTCAGCCTCCTGTGCTCCAAGGAATAAAGTCCTAGCCTGCCCAACTCTCCCTATAGCTCAGGCCCTCGAGTCCTGGCAACAGCCTCATAAATCTGCACTCTTTCCACCTTAATGGCATCTTTCCCTCAGCATGGTGACCCACACAAAATAATGCTCTAAGTGTGGCGTCACCAATCTCTTCTACAACAGTAACATAACGTTCCAACTTCTAAATTCCTTAAACTGATGAAGGCCAGGGTAACAAAAATCTTTCTATCCTATCTGAATGCAACGCCTATTTTCATGTCATCTGCATCATGCCTTGTGCGTTCCCATAGTGTCATAGTCTTGCAGCATGGAAACAAGCACTTCGGCCCAACTTGCCACACTGGCCAACATGTCCCATCAACACTAGTCTGACCTGTCTGCATTTGGCCCATATCTGTCTAAACCTATCCTATCCATGTACCCGTCTAAATGTTGCTTAAACGTTACGATAGTAACTGCCTCAACTACCTCCTCTGGCAGCTTCGTTTCATACACCCTTCACCCTTTGTGTGAAAAGTTACCCCTCAGTTCCTATTAAATGTTTCCCCCCTCACCTTAAACCCATGTCCTCTGGTTGTCGATTCCCCTATTTTGGGCAAGAGGCTCTGTGTGTCTACCCGATCTATTCCTCTCATGATTTTATACATCTCTATAAGATAACCGCTCATTCTCCTGTGCTCCAAGGAATAGGGGCCTAGTCTGCTCAACCTCTCCCTACAGCTCAGGCCGTCAAGTCCTGGCAACATCCTTGTAATTCTTCTCTAAACCCTTTTCCAGGCTGTCAAAATCTTTCCTATAACATGGTGCCCAAAACTGAACATGATACTCAAAATGTGGCCTCACCAGCATCTGATACAACTGCAACATGATCTCGCAACGTCTGTACTCAACAGTTCTCGTCAAGATCGTTGAAATTGTTGACAAACAGCAATGGGTTCAGCACCAATCCCCGAGGCACACGACTAGTCACAAATCTCCAGTCTGATAAACAACTGCCCACCATAACCCGCTTATCATCAAGGTAATTCTGCATCCATTTAACTAACTCCCCCTGCATTCAATGCGATCCAATCTTCCAGAGAAGCCTACCATGCGGAACCTTATCTAAGGCCTTGTTGAAGTCCATAGCCATGCCCTCGTCAACCTTCTTGGTTACTTCTTCAGAAAATTCCGTCAAATTCGTGAGACACAATTTCCCGTGCACAAAACCATGCTGATTTTCCCAAATCATCCCGTCTTTCCAAATTTAGGCAGGCACAGTGGCTGCCTCACAGCGCCAGAGACCCGGATTCGATCCTGGCTACAGGTATTGTCTGTATTGAGTTTGTATGTGCTCCCTGTGACCTCGTGGGTTTTCCACAGGTGCTCGGGTTCCCCCCCACACCCCAAAGACATGTGGATTTGTTGGCTAATTGGCTTCTGTAAATTGTCCGTAGTGTATCGTATCGAACTAGCGTACAGGTGATCGCTGGTATGTGCAGAATGGGCTGAAGAGCCTGTTTCCACACTAGATATCTAAACTAACCTAAAACCATGCTGATTATCCCTAATCAACCCCCAAATGATTGTATACCATATCTCTCCGAATCCTCTCCACATGTGCTTGCTTACTTGCTTACCACAGATGTTAGGCTTACTGGTCTACGTTTCCTAGGCTTTTCTTTCCTCTTAAATAGAGGTCAATATTAGCCACCCTCCAAGCTTTTAGTTTAGAGATTCAGCGTGGAAACAGGCCCTTCTGCCCACTGTCAACCGGAAGGAAACCGGAGCACCAGGAGGAAACGCACGCAGTCACAGGGAGACATGGCTGAGGGGCAGACACTCACCAAAGGCGGTTTGATCTTCCTCTCTCAGTTTGCTCATGCATCGCTCTCTTTCGTGTCGGATGCATTCCAGATGAAAGCCGTCAGCCTGAAAGATAAGCAGAGGTGTAAAAGTTGACAGAAGGTCAACGTGCCGAGATCGGTGAATCGGTCAAAGTTCCAGCATCAATCCTGAAACTGGGTCCCAATCCAAAACCTCCTCCCTCCCTAGATGCTGCCTGACCCGCTTGAGTTGCCCCAGCACTTTGTGTTTTGTACAAAACTGAATTAGACTTTAGAGATACAGCGCGAAAATAGGCCCTTCGGCCTCCCGAATCCGCGCCGACCGTCGATCACCCCGTACACTAGCACTATCCTACACACTAGGGACAACTTACAATGTTTTTACTGGTGCCGAATTAACCTACAAACCTGTACTTCTTTGGAGTGTGTGAGGAAACCAGAGCACCCAGAGAAAACCCACACATTACGGCAAGAACGTACAAACTACATACAGGCAGCACCCGTAGTCAGGATCGAACCAGCGTCTTTGCTGCTGTAAGGCAGCAACTCTACCGCCTTATGGTTCCATCCTGACATTGGGTGTTTGCACGTTTTCCCTGTGACCGCATGGGCTTCCTCCGGGTTCTCTGGTTTCCTCCCACATCCCAAAGATAGGGTCACAGCTTAAGGATAAGGGGGAAATCCTTTAAAACCGAGATGAGAAAAACTTTTTTCACACAGAGAGTGGTGAATCTCTGGAACTCTCTGCCACAGAGGGTAGTTGAGGCCAGTTCATTGGCTATATTTAAGAGGGAGTTAGATGTGGCCCTTGTGGCTAACGGGATCAGAGGGTATGGAGAGAAGGCAGGTACAGGATACTGAGTTGGATGATCAGCCATGATCATATTGAATGGCGGTGCAGGCTCGAAGGGCCGAATGGCCTACTCCTGCACCTAATTTCTATGTTTCTATGTTTCTATGTGTAAGTAAGTAAGTAAGTAAAATTTATGTATATAGCACGTTTAAATCAACTCGCGTTGAGACCAAAGTGTGGGTTTGTAGGCCCTCTATAAATTGCCCCTATTGTGTAGGGAGTGGATGCAAGAGGGGATAACATAGAACTAGTGTGGACGGGTGATTGATGGTCGGCATGGACACAGTGGGCTGAAGGGTCTGTTTTCATGTTGTATCTTTCAATTAAACAATGAATAAATCTAGAAGAGGTTGAAAATAAAAGATTAAAGTCAAGATGTATTCTTGTATTCCAAGGGTGGTGGGTGTATGGAACAAGCTGCCAGAGCAGGTACTTGAGGCAAGTACTATTGCAACGTTTAAGAAACATTTAGACAGGTACATGGATAGGATAGGTTTAGAGGGATATGCGTCAAACGCAGGCAGGTGGGATTAGTGTAGGCTGGTCGGTGTGGGCAAGTTGGCCTGATGGGCCTGTTTCCATGCTGTGTGACTCTATGACTCTACAACTCTGGCAGGACTTCAAATGGTATCTGAATATCATGAGATTTATTGATGCTTGATCCACTGGGACTGAATGACAAAGTCAGGCACCAGAGGAAACTGGGGCATGAAATTATTATACGCATCCTCACCCAAGAACACATAAGGCAGAGGAAGCATGTGTTCACAGTAGTATTTAGTCACCACATATACACACTCACACTCGCACACTCACAAACGCACACTCTCACACTCGCACACACTCACACTCACACTCGCTCATACACACACAGAGCTACTCAAATGGAGAAACAAGGAAGCGCGGTTGCTGGTTTACAGAAAAAAGACAGGGCTGGAGTAAAGTGGGTCAGGCTGCATCTCTCAAGAACATGGATAGGTGACGTTTCAGGTCAACCCTTCTTCTGAAACGTCAACTCAAAGGTTCTTCTGAAACTTTCTTCTGAAACCTGCATCGTTCTATACGTTCACAAGTTGACAAGTCATAGGAGCAGAATTAAGCCATTCGGCCCATCTAGACAACTCCACCATTCTATTGTGGCTGATCTATCTTTCCCACTCAACCCCACTCTCCTGTCTTTTCCCCGTAACCCCTGACACCCTGACTAATCAATAATCTGTTAGTCTCCGCCTTAAAAAAAACCCTTGTCCCTTGGTCTCCACAGTCGTGTGTGGCAATGAATTCCACAGGTTCACCACCCCCTGGCTAAAGAAATTCCTTCTCATCTCCATTCCAAAGGTACGTCCTTTTATTCTGAGGCTGTGCCCTCTGGTCCTCGACTCTCCCACTTGTGGAAACATCCTCTCCATATGCACTCTTCTGAAACGTTCTTCTGAAGAAGGACCTTTCTTCTGAAACATCACATCCACGTTCTCCAGAGATGCTGCCCTTGACCTGCCGAGTTACTCCAGCACTCTGTATCTTCTTTGCTCAAATGAATGCAGGCCCATAACACTTGTAGTCAAGAGGAGACCCTTGTTTACAATAATGCTGACATATGCACACCACACACGCAAATAAACGATCCCACACTTGATTATTTTCTCTGGAACGCTGGAGGTTGAGTGGAGACCTGGTGGAAGTACATAACATTATGAGAAGCTTAGAAGCGGTAGACATTCAGAACCTTTTTCCCAGGAAGGAAATATTTAATACTAGAGGGCATATCTTAAAGGTGTAAGGGGCAAAGTTTAAAGGAGATGTGCAGGGCAAGTGTTTCTATACAGAGAGTGGTGGTGGGTGCCTGGAACATGCTGCCTGGGTGGTGGAGGCAGCTTAAGAGACTTTTGGGTAGGCTCATGGATATGCAGGTAATGGAAGGAGATGGATTACATGCAGGCAGATAAGATTTGGTCTTGACATCATGCGGTCACCGTGGGCCGAAGAGCCTGTAGTGTGTCGTACTGGTCTATGTTCTAGTACACGAGTACACACACACTTAACAAAATCAGTGTAAGCACACACTCCAACACATGCTCCCTCATTATATCATTAGTACATGAACAATATCACTGGCACATGTGTACACATACATACACGTACATACACATGAACACACACACATGCAAACCCGTGTGTGCACATGACAGGATTGATAGCAATATCACTCAGAAATGAACACACAGACTGTGGATGCTGCCATCTTGAGCAAAAAGACAAAGTGCTGGAGGAACTCAGTGGGGCAGGCAGCATCTGTGGAGATAATGGGCAGACAGATGTTGGCTGTCCATTTCCCTCCACAGTCTTTGTTTAGTTTAGTTTAGAGACACACCGTGGAAGCAGGCCCTTCGGCCCACCAAGTCCATGCTGACCATCGATCACCCATTCACACTAGTTCTATAAGTACACAAAATTGCTGGAGGAACTCAGCGGGTGCAGCAGCATCTATGGAGCGAAGGAAATAGGCGACGTTTCGGGCCGAAACCCTTCTTCAGACTGAAGAAGGGTTTCGGCCCGAAACGTCGCCTATTTCCTTCGCTCCATAGATGCTGCTGCACCCGCTGAGTTCCTCCAGCAATTTTGTGTACCTTCGATATTCCAGCATCTGCAGTTCCCTTTTGAACACACTAGTTCTATGTTATCCCACTTTCTCATCCACTCCCTGCACACTTGGGGCAATTTACAGAGGCCGATTAACCTACAAGCCTGCACGTCTTTGGGATGTGGGAGGAAACCGGAGCACCCGGAGAAAACCCACGCGGTCACAGGGAGAAACACAACACACACAGACAGCAAACCCAGGTCAGGATCAAACCCCGGGCATCTGGTGCTATGAGGCAGTGACTTTACCAGCTGCGCCACCGTGCTGTCCTGCCTGGCCCACTAAGTTCCTCCAGCAGTTCGTGTTTTCTGCTCAGGGCTGAGAACCGATGGGTTTGAAGCCGCTACGATCCATCTTGTAATAAATGACCGGGACGATGGGTTAGAAACCACTTAAGCTACACTGACATTGGCACAAGGAGAGGTAGCATCGTGAGCAATGAAGTCAGAAGCACTCAATTGGAAAGGGTTATTAACAGGTCGCTGGAGAGGGGGGGGATCCCTGGCTAATCACAATCTACAGCACAGCCAAATGGTATTTGGAATCCAATAAGAATAAAATGGAGAAGCTTTCTAAGTAATGAGAAAGTGGAGGCTGTAAAGTCCAAGGTGGCTGAGATTTCATGCACATCAATCATTTCTAAACATTCGTAATGGCTACGTTTAATTTAAGCTCAGGTTTTTTCTTTAAGTTCATAAGTAATAGGAGCAGAATTTGGCCATTCGGCCCATCGAGTCTACTCCGCCATTCAATCATGGCTGATCTACCTTTCCTTCTCAACCCCATTGCACTGCCTTCTTCCCATAACCCCTGACACCCTCACTAATCAAGAATCAGGAATCTCTGAATCAATCTCTGCCCTAAAAATATCAATTGACCTGGCCTCCACAGCCTTCTGTAGCAATGAGTTCCATGTTTATTATTATTGTTTATTATTGTCACGTGTACTGGGGTACAGTGAAAACCTTTGTCCTGCATGTTGCCCCAAATACTTCAGATATCTAGTTTAGTTTAGTTTGGTTAAACGTACAGTGGAAGGTTTTGTTGTCGTGTACTAATCAGTCATACATCATCACAATCGATCCATCCGCTATGTACAGATACAGGATAAAGGGAATAACGTTTAGTACAAGGTAGAGTCCATTAGGATCCAATTAAAGATAGATCTCCAGTGAGGTAGTTGGTAGCTCAGAATCGCTCTCTAGTGGTTGATAGGATAACGCAGTTGCCTAATCTCAGTCAAAAGAAAGGTCTGGACCCAAAACATCACCCATCCATGTTCTCCAGAGATACCGCCTTAGACTGAGAGTGGTGGGTGCCTGGAGCCCTTTGCCAGGGGTGATGGAGGAGGCAGATACGATCATGGCATTAAAGAAGCTTTTAGATAAGCACATGGATATGCAGAGAATGGAGGGATACGGATCATGTGCAGGTGGATGAGATCAGTTTAACTTGGCATCATATTTGGCGTGGACATTGAGGGGTGAGGGGCCTGTTCATGCACTGTAGTTCTATGTATTATGTTCTAAATAACACTGCTGATGCCCAAAATCCAAAATCAAAACAGAAACTGCTGGATACACTCAGCAGGTCAGGCGGCATCTGTGGAGAGAGAAACCCTTTGTCAGAACTGGTCAAACGATCTACGACCCAAAATGTTAAATGTTCACAGATGCTGACTGACCTGCTGAGTGTTTACAACATTCAACCAACAGCCAACGACTCTTGCCAACTTCTATAGATGCGCCAGAGAAAACATCCCATTGGCAACAGCTCTGCCCAAGACCGCCGGGAAATCGCAGAGATTTTACCGACGTAGCCCAGTCCATCACACGGACCGGACTCCCCACCATCAACTCCATCTACACTTCACATTGACTCGGGAACGCGGCAAACATAGTCAAGCCTATGCACACCCCGGTCATCCCCTCTTCTCCCCTCTCCCGTCAGGCAGAAGATCAAAAGCTTGTAAGCACGCGCCACCAGATTCAGGAACAGCTTCTTCCCTGCTGTTAGCAGACCACCGAACGGATCTCCCTCAATCTTCCAACCTACCTCATTGCGGGCTTTGCACTTTGCACTAAAACGGTCACTATTGTATTTGCCTCCACCATCACTGTTGGCAGCAACGTTCCAGGCCCCCACCACCTTCTGTGTAAAATAACTTGTCTCGCACATCTCCTTTATACTTTGCCCTTCTCGCTCTAAAGCCCATGCCATCTATTTGAGTTTGAAAGGCAACGTCATTTTTTCATTAGTAGTTGGAGGCGCCGTAGAAATGCAAGTCTTGTTTGCACGGCTGAACAATTTTGGGCCCAATACCTTTTGAACTCTGAAAATTGGTTTTGCAATTATTAGCAGCTTTGCTTCATGAGGTGTAAGAATTACAACCGTGTCTGTGTGTCCCTGCCTTAATAAAAAACACTAACCTATGGATCACCTTGCAAACAACAATCTCTTTCCCCTGCCTGATGATAACCAGCGTACTGGAAAATTGAATTCAATTCACATTGTCATTCTCCTTTGTCAAATCCTTTGCCTATGGCACTCTGTAAGCGAGAATTGAATTGAATTCTCAATGCCATGCCGTTCTCGACAGCCCTACTGTGGCCGGAGTGCTTGGGTTAGGCTGCATTTGGATATTGTGTGCAGTTCTGGTCGCCCCATTAAAGGAAGGATGTGGAGACTTAGGGGGAGAGGTTTGCCAGAACGTTGCTTGGCTTCGAGGGAATTAGCTATAAGGAAAAGTTGGACAAACTTGGATGTTTCATCTGGAACATCGGTGTTGAGGGGAGACCCAAGAGAAATATAATAAATGATGAGAGGTAAAGATAGGGTGGACAGTCTGAACCTTTTTTCCCCAGGGTGGAAATATCAAAGAGTAGAGAACACACTTTAAGGTGAAAGGACAAAGTTTAAAGGAGCTGTGCAGGGTAAGTTATTTTTTACACACACAAAGTGGTACTTTACACACACAAATACTATTGGGTAGACTAATGGGACTGAAGGAAGATAAATCCTCTGGGCCTGATGGTCTGCATCCCAGGGTCCTCAGGGAGGTGGCTCTAGAAATAGTGGACGCATTGGTGATCATTTTCCAATGTTCAATAGATTCAGGATCAGTTCCTGTGGATTGGAGGATAGCTAATGTTACCCCACTTTTCAAGAAAGGAGCGAGAGAGAAAACGGGGAATTACAGACCAGTTAGCCTGACTTCGGTGGTGGGAAAGATGCTGGAGTCAATTATTAAAGAGGTAATAATGGGGCATTTGGATAGCAGTAAAAGGATTAGTCCAAGTCAATATGGATTTATGAAAGGGAAATCATGCTTGACTAATCTTCTGGAATTTTTTGAGGATGTGACAAGTAAAATGGATGAAGCGGTGCCAGTGGATGTAGTGTATCTAGACTTTCAGAAAGCCTTTGATAAGGGGGTAGGATGTTGACATGGATAGAAAATTGGTTGACAGACCGGAAGCAAAGAGCAGGAGTGAACGGGTCCTTTTCAGAATGGCAGGCAGTGGCGAGTGGAGTGCCGCAAGGCTCGATGTTGGGGCCGCAACTGTTTACCATATATATTAATGATTTGGAAGAGGGAATTAGGAGCAACACTAGCAAGTTTGTGGATGACACAAAGCTGGGTGGCAGTGTGAACTGTGAAGAGGATGTTAGGAGGTTGCAGGGTGACCTGGACAGGTTGAGTGAGTGGGCAGATGCGTGATAGATGCAGTATAATATAGATAAATGTGAGGTTATCCACTTTGGTGGCAAAAGCGAGGGGGCAGATTATTATCTCAATGGGGTTAGGTTAGGTAAGGGGGAGGTACAGCGAGACCTGGGTGTCCTTGTACACCGGTCACTGAAAGTTGGTGTGCAGGTACAGCAGGCAGTGTAGAAAGCTAATGGAATGTTGGCCTTCATAACAAGAGGATTTCAGTATAGGAGTAAAGAGGTTCTTCTGCAGTTGTATAGGGCTCTGGTGAGACCACATCTGGAGTATTGTGTACAGTTTTGGTCTCCTAATTTGAGGAAGGACATCCTTGTGATTGAGGCAGTGCAGCGTAGGTTCACGAGATTGATCTCTGGGATGGCGGGACTGTCATATGAGGATAGATTGAAAAGACTAGGCTCGTATTCACTGGAGTTTAGAAGGATGAGGGGAGATCTTATAGAACCATATAAAATTATAAAAGGACTGGACAAGCTAGATGCAGGAAAAATGTTCCCAATGTTGGGCGAGTCCAGAACCAGGGGCCACAGTCTTAGAATAAAGGGGAGGTCATTTAAGACTGAGGTGGGAAAAAACTTTTTTACCCAGAGAGTTATGAATTTATGGAATTCCCTGCCACAGAGGCCAAATCACTGGATGGATTTAAGAGAGAGTTAGATAGAGCTCTAGGGGCAAGTGGAGTCAAGGATATGGGGAGAAGGCAGACATGGGTTATTGATAGGGGACGATCAGCCATGATCACAATGAATGGCGGTGCTGGCTCGAAGGGCCGAACGGCCTCCTCCTGCACCTATTTTCTATGTTTCTATGGTGGGGGCCTGGAACATGTCAGGGGTGGTGCTGGAGGCAGATACAATTGTAGCATTTAAGAGGTTTTTAGATAGGCACATGGACATGCAGGGAATGGAGAAATATGGATCATGTGCGAGCAGAGATTAGTTTAACATAGCATCGTGTTTAGGTTTATTATTGTCACATGTACTGAGGTACAGTGAAACTGTTTTGCATGCATGAAATAACATACAATCAAGTCAAACTCAAATACAATAAAATACATAATGTTCTGGAGTAAGTGGGTCAGGCAGCATCTCTGGAGAACATGGATGGGTGCCGTTTTGGTTCGGGATCCTTCTTCAGACCGATTGTGGTGAGGGAAGGGGAAGAAAGCAGGAAGAGAGGAAGGCAAGACACAGCCTAGCCAGTACTAGGCGGATTGGAGAATGGATAGAGCAAAGGGGAAGAAACAGAGTTCAGAATATAGTTCTCAGCATTGTAGTAACTCAGTTCCATAGACAAAGTCCAATGTCCGCAATGGGGTAGAGGTGAATCGGACGGTAGCCTAGCTTATGGAAGGATTGATAACAGAGGGGAAGAAGCTGTTCCTGGGTCTGCTGGTGCACACTTTCAAGCTTCTGTACCTTCTGCTGGATGGGAACAGGGAGAAGGAGGAAGAAGGGTTGGGAACAGACATTGTGGGCCGAAGGGCCTTTTCCTGTGCTGTACTGTGCTATGTGATGCCGTGATGCAGGAAGGTTAGTGGGGATTCTACCTCGAATGTTTTGGGAAAGATGACCACATTTGGTTAAACCACGTTTGTTGTAATTGCTGTGGAGGATGCTGCAAATCTTCGACAAATTCAGAAGGCTCAATGCTGGTGTTATTACCTTGTTGCCTTTAAATGAATGAAACCCTTCAGCCCAACTGATGCCAGCTTTCCACAGTATGGACTCGGCATAGCTCAGATGGAAGGAAGGGAGGATCCCATTTATCCCACAGAGGCGTAGCTGGCAAAGCCGCAGCCTCACAGCCCCAGTGACCCGGGCTCAATCCTGTGCTCGGCTGCTGTCTGTGTGGAGTTTGCACGTTCTCCTTGTGACTGCGTCGACTTCCACTGGCTGCTGTGGATTCATCCCACATTACATAGATATACGAGTTGATAGGACATAAAACAGTACAGCACAGGGATAGGCACTTCAACCCACAATGAGGGAAGTCTTTTAGGACCGAGATGAGAAAATCATTTTTTACACAGAGGGTGGTGAATCTGTGGAATTCTCTGCCACAGAAGGTAGTTGAGGCCAGTTCATTGGCTATATTTAAGAGGGAGTTAGATGTGGCCCTTATGGCTAAAGGGATCATGGGGTATGGAGAGAAGGCAGGGATGGGATACTGAGTTGGATGATCAGCCATGATCATATTGAATGGCGGTGCAGGCTCGAAGGGCCGAATGGCCTACTCCTGTACCTATTTTCTATGTTTCCATGTTTCTATGTCTGTGCCGTACATTATGCCAAGACCATCTATCTGCACATCATTCAAATCCCTCCAACCCCTCCATATCCATGTGCCTGTCTAAAAGCCTCCTTAACGCCACTATGGTGTCTGCTTCCATGACCACCCCTGGCTATGCGTTCCAGGCCCCCACCACTCTCAGTGTAAAATGATTTGCCCCGCACATCTCCACTGAACTTTCCGCATCTCACCTTAAAGCTATGCCCTCTAGTGTTGGTCATTTCCACCCTGGGGAAAAGGTTGTGACTGGCTACCCTATCTATGCCCCTCATCATTTTATATCAGCCATCATCTCACCCTCACCTTCTTTCCATCTCACCTCTACCTCAACTCTTTTTACTGGCTGCCTTCCCTCACCTTGCCCACACTGATCAAAATGCCCCATCTACACCCGTCCCATCGGCCTGCATTTGGCCTATATCCTTCTAAGCCCTCATCCCTTAGCTTCCTACTCTCCAAAGAAAAAACTCAGAGTCTATCGAACCTCTCTGTATAACTCAACCCACAAGCACAGGTAACAGGTAACATCCCAGTGAATATTTCCTATCCATGTACCTTTCCATATGTTTTCAGATACAGCACGGAGACATCCCTTTGGCCCACCGTGTCCGCACCGACTAGTGATCGCTATCCTCCACACTAGGGACAATTTTACAATTTTACCAATTAATCTCTACAAGCCAGCACGTCTTTGGAGTGTGGGAGGGAACCAGAGAAAATCCACGCAGTTACGCAAACTCTGTACAGACAGCACCCGTACCCGGGTCTCTGGTGCTGTAAGGCAGCAACTCTACCGCTGCGCCACCGTGCCGTCCCCTGCAGCTCGCTCCCCTGCATACCCACCACCCTTTAATGAAACAGTTGCCCCTTGGTTCCTATTAAATCTCCCCCCACTCTGCGGGCCGAAGGGCCTGTGTTCGTGCTGTATGGCCCTATGACTATGACCCCATTTATTTTGCAGAGTATAACTCCAGGATCGAAGGTGGAAGATTCCCACCTGAAGCATTGATTTCCTCCGAATCTGCAATGGCTATTTTTGTGATAATATCTCCGCACACCCATCTGATTAACATTCAAGCAGAGTGAAGCTATCCGATGAATCAACGTTAGTGCAGTCCACCCGTGGCTTTGCTTTGACATTACTGCTGACATCAGTTACAAACAGACTTACATACAGTCTCACTGCCCCTCCTGAGACCAAATGGCGGAGGTTGAGGGAAGACGATAGATATATAAAATGATGGAAGGCAGAGATAGGATAGACAGTCAGAACCTTTTCCCTAGGGTGGAAATGTCCAGCACTAAAGGGCAAAGCTATAAGGTGAGAGGGGGACAGTTTAATTGAGATGCGCGGGACAAATCTTTACACAGAGGGTGGTGAGGGCCTGGAACTCCATGCCAGGGGTGGAGGTGAGGCAGATACGATAGTGGCGTTCAAGAGACTTTTAGACAGGCACATGGAATTGCAAGGAATAGAAGGATACGGATCATGTACAGGCTGCTGAGATTAGTTTAACGACATCAAGCTCAGTACAAGCATTGTGGGCCGAAGGGCCCGTTCCTGTGCTGTACTGTTCTATGTCCTACCTATGTTCTATGTTGACTATCCATGTTCTTCAGAGATACTGCCTGTCCTGCTGGGTTACTCCAACAATTTGTGTCCTTTTTAGCATTCTGGTAAACCTCTGCTATGCCCTATCTAAAGCCTCCACATCCTTGCTGCAAAGGGGCGATCAGAACTGCACACAATACTCCAAATTAGGCCTAAGCAATTGTTTTATATAAAGCTGCATCACGGGTTCCTGACTCTGATACCCAATGCCCCTACTGTTGAAGGCAAGCATGCCATACGCCTCCTGCACCACTCGATCTACTTGTCTTACCACTTTTAGAAAGCTCTGGACCCGTGCATTGTGAGGGACATTAACTACCCCCCACCCTCCAAATGACCTTCTCCCCTCTCGGTTAATGTATGAGGTGCATTTGAAGGCTCTGGGCCTGTACTCGCTTTAGATGAGGGGGATCTCATTGAAACCTACTGGATAATGAATGACCCGGATAGAGTGGACCTGGAGAGGATGTTCCCACTAGTGGGAGAGTCTAGGACCAGACTGGGGCACAGCTTCAGAATAAAAGGACGTACCTTCAAAAAGGAGATGAGGAGGAATTTCTTTAGCCAGAGGGTGGTGAATATATGGAATTCATTGCCTCAGACGGCTGTGGATTTTTAGTTATAGATTCATACAGTGTGGAAAGAGGTCCTTTGTCCAACATGCCCATGCTGACATGCCCACACTGACCAACATATCCATCTACACTAGTCCCACCTGCCTGTATTTGTCCCATATCCCTCTAAACCTATCCTATCCATGTAACTGTCTGAAAGGCTTTTAAAACGTTGGGATAGTACCTGCCTCACCTACCTCCTCCGGCAGCTTTTTCCATACACCCACCACCTTATATCTAAATATAAGTTGCCCCTCAGGTTCCTATTAAACCTTTCCCCCCCTTTTAAAGCGGAGATTGATAGGTTCTTAATCAGTAAGGGTGTCAAAGGAGAATGATGTTGTGTGGGAAAAATAGATCAGCCATGATTGAATGGCAGAATAGACTCGATGGGCCGAATGGCCTAATTCTACCCCAGAATATTTTGGTCTTATGGCCTCTCCTCCCCAATTGAGGGATTAATTCACTGCCACCCCACCTGCTGGGATTAGATCTTTCAGCTCCACACAGTGCTATTAGTTTTGCACAACGCAGCCCCAGCTATTGTGACTCAGAAACTTCTGTGCTGCACAAAACATAATAATTGCTTTCCGTTGCCTTTGGCAGCAGCTGGATCCAACAGTGCCCTGCAATCTCGCTGAGGGCAGCGCACTGGCACAGCGGGTAGAGCTGCTGCCTCACAGCACCAGAGACTGGGGTGCGATCCTGACCTCAGGTGGCGTCTGTGTGTGGAGTTTGCACGTTCTCCCAGTGACCATGTGGGTTTGCTCCGGGTGGTCCGATTTCCTTCCATACTGCAAAGATGTACAGGCTTGTAGGTTAATTGGCTTCGTTAAAATTGTCAATTGTCCCTCGTGTGTGTGGGGTGGTGCTAGTGTACGATGTGATCATGGTTGGCACGGACTTGGTTGGCGGATGGACCCGTTTCCGTGCTCTGAACTAAACTAAACAAAAAATCTCCACGCTCCCATCTCACTGTTCCATTTGCCACTTGAGGCAGTGACCCCACCATTGCTGTGGCCCGATAGCTTACCACTCCTTCCATGCGGCAGAAAGGAAACTCTCACTTTCTCATCTCCCTTCACTCTCATCCTAGCTCCCAATGTAGTAAATTTGCAGATCAAACCAAAGTCTGTAGTATCGTGGACAGTGGAGATGAATATTAATGTTTACCACAGGATGTAGATCAGGGCACACGGTGCTGCAGTGGCAGAGTTGCTACCTTGACAGTGCCAGAGACCTGGGTTCAATCCTGGCTACAGGTGCTGTCTCTACGGAATTTGGATGTTCTCCCTGTAACTGCGTGGGTTTTCTCCGGGTGCGCCGGTTTCCTCCCACACTCCAAAGACGTGCAGGTTTGTAGGTTGATCGGCTTCGATAAAATTGTAGAAAAATGGCCTCCCGGCCCACCGAGTCCACACTGACCATCAATAAGCCATGCACACTTTAGTTTAGTTTAGTTTAGTTTAGTTTAGAGATACAGCGCTGAAACAGGCCTTTCGGCCCACCGAGTTCGTGCCGACCAGCGATCCCCGCACATCAACACTACCCTACACACACTAGGGATAATTTTCACATTTACCAAGCCAATTAACCTACATACCTGTACGTCTTTGGAATGTGGGAGGAAACCGAAGATCTCGGAGAAAAACCCACGTGGTCACGGGTAGAACGTAAAACTCCGTACAGACAGCACCCGTAGTCGGGATCAAACACGGGTCTCCAGCGCTGCAAGCGCAGTAAGGCAGCAACTCTACCGCTGCGCCACCGTGCCACCCCTTGTTTGTTTTATGTTATTCCACTTCCCCATCCACTCCATAACCACCAGCGGCAATTTACAGAGAGCCAATTAACATACAAGCCCGCAGATCGTTGGCACGTGGGAGGAAACCGGAGCACCCGGAGGAAACCCATGGGCGCACAGGGAGAAGGTGCAAACTCAACACACAGACAGCAGCCGAGGTCAGGATCGAACCCGGGTCCCTGGTGCCGTGGATCTACCAGCTGCACCACTGTTACAGGTGAGGGGGGGGGCTTTGACTGGAATAGAAGAGATTTACCACAAGCTGCTAGGTACTGTGGGTAGGAAGGAACTGCAGATGCTGGTTTACACCAAAGATAGACACACAAAATGCTGGGGTAACTCAGCGGGCCAGGCAGCATCCCTGGATGGAAGGAATGGGTGACGTTTCGGGTCGAGACCCTTCTTCAGACTGAGATACACTCTCCATTCCTGCACATGGGATAATAGGATTCTTTGTCCACCCATAGAGCGAATCAGCATGAAACAGGCCCCTCGGCCCAACCTGCCCACACCGACCGTGATGCTCCATCTACACTAGTCCGACCTGCCCTCATTTGGGTCATATTCCTCTAAACCTTTCCTATCCATGTACCTGTCCAAAGAGGTAGTCGCTGCCTCAACTACCTCCACTGGCAGCCTCTGAGAGAGCAGACAGACCTTTGTATTAGCGTTCTCGTCCGTAGACTGTGCGTCCGACAGTGGGGCACTCCATTCCAACCGCACGTTGGCTTTATTTGAGTGGGATATTAAACACAGCAATCCCAGTGAGAGACAATGACATTGCCCATTACCATCAGAGGTGTATAAAACATAGAACAGCACAGGAACAGGCCCTTCGACCCACAATGTCCGTGCCGAACATGATGCCAAGTTAAACTAACCACCTCTGCCTGCACGTGATCAATATTCCTCCATTCCCTGCATATCCATGTGCCTATCGATCTTGAACACATCACTATCATACCTACCTGGCAGTGTGTTTAAAGGATTTACCAGAGTCGTTGCCTCAGAAAGGCAGTCAGTATCATCAGAGACCCACACCACCCTGGCCACACACTCATTTCACCCCTGCCATCAGAAAGAAGGTGTCGGAGCCTGAAAACTGTAACGTCCAGGTTCAGGGGCAGCTTGTTCCCTGCAACCATCAGGCTTTACAACGAGTATGTGTAAGAAGGAACTGCTTAAACCGAAGATAGACGCAAAAAGCTGGAGTAACTCAGCGAGACAGGCAGCATCTCTGGAGAGAAGGAACGGATGACGTTTCAGGTCGAGACACTTCTTCCGAATTACAGAGTATTACTAGACCAAGTGCAGACCCGTTGGGTCTGTTCCCCCAACATGCGGTTGTGGGGGGGGGGGAGGCGGCATGCAGCGTCACACACACTAACTATCCCCCCTCCCGCACTCACGCTAATTACCCCCCTTGATATTATATTAATATTATTAATTTGCTCCTTTTACCCCATAACCACCCTATCTACTGATGCATAGCCCCCAACTTGCAGTCACATCTAGAGAAGGGGGGGGGGGGTAGAGAGTGAGGGCAGAGAGAGAAGGGGCAGAGACACAGAGAGAGGGGCAAGAGGGAGAGGGGGTGGCGAGGAGGAGTAGAGGGAGGGTGGGTGAGAGGGGAAAGGTGGGGGTGGAGGGGAGGAGAGAGAGAGGGTGAGAGTGAGGGGGAGAGAGGGGGGGAGAGGTGAGGGGAGGGGGAGAGGTGAGGGGAGGGGGAGAGGTGAGCGGAGGGGGAGAGGGAGAGGTGGGGAGCAGGGAGGGTGGAGGGAAGGAGGTAGGGGTGTGTGGAGGGGAGGGGGGTTTAGGGAAGGAACGGTGGGGGAGGGGAGGAGTGGGAGAAAAAGAGGGGAGAAAGAGAGAGGGGGGGAGAGGAGGGGGGAGGGGGTGTGCTGAGAGGGGGGTGAGGGGAGGGGGAGAGGTGGGGAGCAGGGAGGGGGAGGGAGGGTGGAAGGAAGGGGGTAGGGGTGTGTGGAGGGGAGGGGAGTTTAGGGGAGGGATGGTGGGGGAGGGGTTGGAGGGGAGGAGGGGGAGATAAAGAGGGGAGAGAGAGAGGGGGGAGTGGAGAGGAGAGGAGGGGGGGAGAGGAGGGGGGGGGAGAGGAAGGAGAGGGGGGGAAGAGGAAGGAGAGGGGGGGAAGAGGAGGGGGAGAGAGGAGAGGGGGGGAGAGGAGAGGGGGGAGCAGAGAGGGGGGAGAGGAGAGGGGGGGAGGAAGGAGAGGGGGGAGAGGAAGGAGAGGGGGGGAGAGGAAGGAGAGGGGGGAGAGGAAGGAGAGGGGGGAGAGGAAGGAGAGGGGGGAGAGGAGGGGGGGAGAGGAAGGAGGGGGGGGGAAGAGGAGGGGGGGAGAGGAGAGGGGGGAGAGGAGGGGGGGGAATAGAGGAGAGGGGGGGGGGGGAGGGGAGAAGGGGGGAGCGAGAGTGCCTTTTTATTTCAACCCAAACCCCCCAAACAACCATTTGCAGGCAGTGCTTTTTTACTTTAACCATATTTTCATTTTCAAACCATATTAAGGGTACTTACTCACAGTTGTGTGGACATGTGTTCAATGTTATTCACAGCTCAGAGAAACGTGACCCTCTGCCTTCCTCCAGCTTGCAGACTAATTGAGGCACACCACTTCCTGGTTTTATAGTCCATCCCCCCTGCCGCCAGCGGGGGCAGCAGTGAGAATGGGGAATTTTGTAAAATCATTAATATCTCTGTCATTTTTCACCGACTGGAAAAATCCTCGGCACACATGCGGCGGAGGGGGGCTCTGAGCGAGGTGGCCAAAAATGACGGCCGTAGGTGGCGGCGTTCTCTCGGAAATCGCAGCACAGATCGCCAAAACCGGTCAAGAACAGACTTTTAGTAATATAGATGTTTACATATTCTGTTGTGCTGCTGCAAGTAATAATTTCATTGACCTACCTGGGACTTATGTTGATAAAACTCTCTTGTCTCTCTTGCCTGCACGTGATCCACATCCTCCCATTCCCTGCATATACGTGTCTATCTAAAAGCCTCTTAAACACCACTATCATATCTATCTCCACCATCACCCCTGGCAGCACGTTCTCGGCCCCCACCACCCTCTGTGTTAAAGAAAACAGAACATAGAACAGTACAGCACAGGAACAGACCCTTCGGCCCGCCTTGTCTGTGCCAAACATGATACCGAGACTATCTCTTATCTGCCATTTTCCTCCATTCCCAGCATATCCACGTGCCTATCTAAAAGCCTCTTAAAACACCACGGTCGTATCTGCCTCCACCACCACCCCTGGCAGTGTGCTCCACGCACCCACCACCCATTTGCCTTGAAAGAAAACACTGTCCCGCACATCTCACTTTGATGCTGGATATATATACATTTCACTCTGCCGTAAGGATTGTAAAAATGCAGCTGGCTGTAAATAATGACAGCGTTTATTCAAATACTTGCAGTCCCTTGCTTGCTCAATTATTTGGCGTTGAGGCACAACGTTCATTCATAATTTAGCAAGCGCATTAAGTGCAAGTTGTGTTTAATTAAGTGGCACTGATTTAACCTGAGGTGGCATCCGGGCGGGGGGGGGAAGAATGGGGGGGGGGGGGAGGAGGGGGGGGCGAGGGGGAGAGGGGGGGGAGGGAGAGAGGGAGAGAGGGGGGAAAAGGGGGAGAGGGAGAGAAGGGGAGAGAGGGAGAGAGGGGGGGAAAGGGGGAGAGGGAGAGAAGGGGAGAGAGGGATAGGGAGGATGGGAGCGGGAGAGGGAGAGGGAGAGAGAAGGAAAGAGAGGGAGAGAGGGAGCGAGAGGGAGAGAGAGGGAGGAGGGGAGAAGGTAGGGAGAAGTGGGATGAAGAAAGGAGGTGGGATGGAGATAAGGAGGAGGAGGAGTGGTGGGGAGGGGGTAGTGGGAGGAGGGGGGGTCGGAAGTAGGAGGAGGGGGGTTGTGGGAAGGAAGGTGGGGAGGAAGGAGGAGGGGGGAATGAGGGGGGGCGAGAAAAATTGAGGAGGGGAAGGGGTGTGCAGTGGAGAGAAGGGGGAGGAGAGGGCAGTAGGTTGAGGAGAGTTGAAGGGGTGTTGGGGAGAGGGGGCGAGGAGGAGAGGGGAGGAGGGGGGTGGAGTGCCGGTGAGGAGAGGATGGGGGGAGGGAGGGAGGAGGGGAAGAGCGGGGTGAGAGGAGGGTGTGGGGTAGGGAGCAGGGGAGAGATGCGGGGAATAGGGTGTGGGGGACGGAAGGGGGGAAGAGGGGAGCAGGAGCGAAGGAAATGAGGGGGGGGGGAGAGGCGAGAAGAGGGGAGAGGGAGAATTAAATAACCCTTCAAGTTCATCCTTACCAGAGGCAGCAGAACCGCAACGATCAGCCAGGTATTCATGATGTCTATCTGCAAGAAGACCACTTGAAATCAGCAGAGAGAGAGAGCGAGAGAGAGGGCGAGAGAGAGAGAGAGAGAGAGAGAGAGAGAGAGAGAAAAGCGACTTTATATTCCAGTCAGGTAGATGACATTGCTGAAGCCCGTTGCTCCTGGAGCGAGATGTGGCCACATTTCTGACCCTTTCACAGACCCCGCGACATTCTCTGTGGTACTGGAGGGGGTGGGGGAGGTGGGAAGAAAATTAAAAAGATCAACAAAATTGTAAATTGGGAAAAAAATCAAGGAGGAGGAGGTGGTGTGGGGGGAGAGAGAGAGAGAAAGAAAACACACAGAGCAAAGAGCTGCTGCAGAATGAAGCAAAAATACAGCACCAGCGTTTGAAAGAGGAGGAGTTATTTGGAGATGTGGCTGGAAATTAGTGAGTGGTTCTGAATGACTATTGCAAATACTGATGCAAACACTGTCTCATTAAATGCATTTAATAAGCCTGCCTTTCCCCCCCGATTCTGCAGCTGCACAAAAAATAGGGATGCACTGAACTTTGTGGGAGAGGGACGGGGAGGGAGAGAGGGAGAGAGGGAGGGGGAGAGGGAAGGAGAGGGGTTGAGGAAAAGAAGAGGAGAGGGAGAGGGGGAGAGGGAAGGGGAGGGTAGGAGGGAGGGTGGAGAGAGAGAGAGAGAAGGAGAGAGAGAGGGAGAGGGAGAGTGGAAAAAAGATGTGGGGGAACCCGAGGGGGAATGATGAAAAGAGGCTGAGAGAAAGATGGGGGTATGAAAGGAAAGGGGGCGGTTTAAAAAGGGGCAGAGAGAGAGAGGGATGGATCGGCAGTAAGAGTGGCAATCCAATGCATGTACACTAAAACACAAGCATGCACACACACACACACGCACAGAGGGGGCGAAGCATGGATAGGCAGGACGTGTGACAATCTAATGTATTACACTGAGAAACAAACAAACACACGCGCACACGCACACACACACACGCATGCTCAGAGACACAAACACATTCACATACACATACTCATGCATGTACATACAGAAACACCCACATGGACACTCAGAAAGGCACACTCCCACACACAGGGACACACTCGTAAACACAGGCACACACACATGTACACATATACATATATTTGTGTGTGTGTGTATATATATATATATATAAAACATACGCATATATGCATGTGTGTGTATATATATATATATATATATAAATAGATATGATATAGATTTATATGCACACACATATCGGTCGAACAGGTACACACCGAAAGACTGACACTCATTATACTCAAACACAGACACACACACACACTCATATTTTCGAAATATTTACAAAATTATTCAAGATAAGAATGGAACCTAATACTGAAATGATTATATTTGGAGTAATGGAAGATGAGAATAAATTGAACACATCTCAAAATTCATTTTTTAACTATGGTTTAATAATAGCAAAAAAATGAACACTTAAATTTTGGAAAAATACATCAATACCAACGCTTAAAATGTGGATCGCAAGTATGTTGGACACCGCACATCTTGAGGAAATGCGATTCCTCCTAATGGATAAATCAGACCAATTCATAACAAGTTGGTCTCCATTTGTCGTCTTTTTGGAATCATATGGTGCAACACAATTGTAAAAAATAACTGTTTCAGGACCGGACGAGGGTTGGTCAAGATTATAAACAATGATCTCCTTACCCTTTTTAAAAATATCTCCATTTATTTATTTAATTATTTATTTAATTTTTATATCTTATTCTCTTTTTTCTATTTTCTTTTTCTCAACTTTCTTCACTCATTCGTCTTTTTTCTTTTTCTTCACACACTATATATCTCACGCATTTCTATCCTTTACTATCTAATTTATTTTTCTTATTCTCATCTTTCTTTATTATAACAAAAAAAAAAAGAAGCTGTACATAAAATGTATTATGAAAATATATATTAGGCACTTTGGTGCCATATGATTGTACTTACTTCTAATAAAATAAAATATTTTTTTTAAAAAAGAGACGTACACACACATTATACTCAAACACAGCCACACACACACACTCATACATACGCGCACACACACTCAAACACACGTGATTGCACACGTGCACACACATGTGCACACATACATGCACACACACACACACATGCACACACACACGCGCACACACATGCACATACACACACACACATACACATGCACACACACACACAAACATACAGGCAGACAGACAACGGCACGCTGCCAGTCGGGGAGGGGTGGAGAGAGCGAGGCACCTTTGAGCTTCATTCACGAATTTGATCTTCAGCATTCGTCATCACTAAATGTTCTTGCAAAACAATGTGTGGAGCAGTGAAACATGCAGCCTCCTCTAATGCCTACAAGCCGGGTAGAGTGTGAGTCTCTCAGGCAGTCCTGGTGCAGGGGGGTTGTACCTGCATGGCCACAGCTGGCTGAGCCCCTCAGTGCTGTGGGTGTGAGTCCCCTCCACTGCCCAGTGCAACCCATCGACACCTTCCTTCCTCTTGCGGCTGCGATTGCTGCCAAAGGGAAGGAATTCACTCAAGAGGTGGCAGCACCAAAGTGTCCAAAACAATGCAAGAGGAGAACGCGGGTAATTCACACCAACGCACACTTCACCCATTCACACCAGTTACAGATGCATCAGGCAAACCAACATCCCTCCCGTTGACTCCATCTACACTTCATGCAGCCTTGGCACGGCCACCAGCATCATCAAGCACCAGTCTCACCCCGGTCACTCCCTCTTCCCACCTCCCGGGGAGTCACCCCGGTCAATCCTTCGTCCCCCCTCTCCCATCAGGCAAGAGGTACAGAAGTGTGAAAACGCACACCTCCAGATTTAGAGACAGTTTCTTCCCAGCTGTTATCAGGCAACTGAACTATCCTATCAACAACTAGCGAGCGGTCCTGCAAACGGGAAAACTTGCAAACTCCACACAGACAGCACCCATAGTCAGGATCAAACCCAGGACTCTGGGGCTGTGAGGCAACAATTTTACCGCTGTGCCACTGTGCCGGACCTTGATTAAGGGTCTACAACTTGAAACATCCATTCTGTTTCTCAAAGGGTGCAAAATGATTTATGAGGATCTTAGCGGGTCTGGAAGGTTTGAGTAATATGAGGATATAGGTTTAAGGTCAGTAAGGCCTCAACTACCTCCTCTGGAAGCTCATTCCACACACTCTACACTCTGTGTGTGAAAAAGATGCGGCTCGGGTTCCTCTTAAACCTTGTCCCCCTCATCTTAAACCTGCGCTCTGGTTCTTAATTCCCCTTCCCTGGGCAAGAGGATCTGTGCATCTACCTAATCTATTTCACTCATGATTTTGTACACCTCTATATGATCAACCCTCATCCCCCTGCTTTCAAGGATACTGGGGCTATTCACCTTATCTGTGCCTCTCTTGGTTTTATTCACCTCTATAACATGACCCCTCAACCTCCTCACACCCCAGGGGAAAAATAAACCCCAGCCTATCCAGCCTCTCCTTATTAAAGGTATAGAGGTGTGAAAACACACACCTCCAGATTTAGGGGCAGTTTCTTCTCAGCTGTTATCAGGCAACTGAACCATCCAATCACCAACTCGAGAGCGGTCCTGACCTCCCATCTTGAGCACCTCAATGGAGACTCTTGGACTATCTTAACTCAGACTTTACTGGACTTTATCTTGCACTAAACGTTATTCCCTTTATCATGCATCTGTACACTGTGGATGGCTCGGTTGTAATCATGCATTGTCTTCTCGCTGACTGGATCGCACGTAACAAAAGCTTCTCACTATACCCCTGTATACATGACAATATACTAAACTAACCTAAACTAATCTGGTGCATTTCATGCTGAGAACGTTTGCTCACAAAAGACACAAAATGCTGGAGTAACTCAGGGGGTCAAACAGCACCTCTAGAGAACATGGACAGGTGACTTTTCAGATCAGGACTCTTCTTCAGACCTGCCATTGAAGTTTCACATGTGTCACCTTGAACCTTGTTAGGAAGCATGAGTCACAGAGTCATACAGCACGGAAACAGGCCATTTGGCCCCACTTGCCCATGCCGACCAAGATGCCCATCTACACTAGTCCATGTGATAATAAAGAACCATTGACCATTCTACCTCTGGAGAACATGGATAGTGGATGCCACTGCACGGGATCCTTCTTCAGACAGATTGTAGTGGGGGCGGGGCGGGGGGGGGGAGAAAGCTGGAAAAGGGAGGAGGGGTTGGGGTGGGGGATGTGGCAGCAGCAAAGTGTCCAAAACAATGCACGAGGAGAAGGCGGGTAACTCACACCAACGCACACTTCACCCATTCACACCAGTTCTAAGTTGTGGACACAGCCCAGACCATCACGCAAACCAACCTCCCTCCCATCCATTGAATCCATCTATACTTCACGCTGCCTCCGCAAGGCTACCAGTATAATCAAGCAGCAATCTCACCAGAAGAGTGACAGAAGAGGGGGTGATTGATGGGCAGATGGGTGGAGTAAGTGACAAAGGCTGGTGAATATGACTGTTCCTGTGTTGCTATCGAGTACACACACACACACACATGGCAACGGTCGTTACAGATGAAACATAACTACTTTAATGGGTTTAATTCCAATTCTGCTTTTAAATTGTTTGTTTCATGCTTTCCGCAGGGGAAGCATTGATCTTGAATCTACGTGGAGGTGGAGTGCTTGGAGTGGGAGGTCCAGTTGCATTATATACCTCCCACATTGACAACCCATCAGCTGGGTGACTGATATAACCATGGATGTATCTCGCTGCTCGACAACAACCTGGCTTTGTGCAAAATCACGCCAGTGGCTGGAGATACCCAGCGCAGTGGCTCAGCAGTAGAGTTGCTGCCACACAGCATCAGAGTCCTGGGTTCGACCCTGATCACGGGTGCTGTCTGTACGGAGCTTGTATGTTCCCCGCGTGACGCGTGGGTTTCCTCCAGGTGCTCCGCTTTATTCCCACAATCTAAAGACGTATAGGTTTGTAGATTTTGAACATTGAATTCTCCCAATTTTGTTAGTCCTTGCTGTCTCCTCCCCTTCCTCAGCCCTCCTGCTGTCTCCTCCCATCCCCCAGCCTTCGGGCTGCTCCTTTCTTCTCCCCGCCCCCCCACCCCCCATCAGTCTGAAGAAGGGTTTCGGCCCGAAACGTCGCCTATTTCCTTCGCTCCATAGATGCTGCTGCACCCGCTGAGTTTCTCCAGCTTTTTTGTGTACCTTAGGTTTGTAGATTAATTGGCTTTGGTAAAACTGTAAATTGTCCCTAGTGTGGAGGATAGTGCTAGTGTACGTGGTGATCTCTGGTTAGCGTGGACCCGATGGGCCGAACGGCCAGTTTCCATGTTGTGTCTCTAAAGTCTAAAGTCTGAAGGTGAGGAGACATTTTTTAATAAAGAGTTTGAAATTCTCTAATTCGGAGGCTGTAGGGGCCCCATCATTGGGTTCACTCAAAAAACAGATTGCTATATTTTTGGGCACTGAGGCAACAAAGAACCTCTCATTGTCCACGCTTCAATGACCAACCCCTCCCTATGTATCAATCCCCCGAGTCCTGTCAACATCTTTTTACATTGTTTCTGCAACCTTTCCATCATTATGGCATCCTGCGATGATCAGAACTGAACAGAATTCTCCAGCAGTGGCCTCACCAACATCTTCTGCAACTGTAACATATGCTCAGTTCCCTGACTGAATGAAGGCCAGCATGCCAAAAGCTTTCTCCGCCATCTTGTCTACCTGCGATACTACTTTCAATAAACGATGTACTTGTACTCCTAGATGCCTCTGCTTTACAACACACCCCAGGAGCCTGCCTTGTGACTTAAGGCTTTAAACTTTAGAGATACAGAGTGGAAACAGGCACTTTGGACCGCCGAGTCTGTGCTGACCCGCGATCACCATGTACACTAGCACTATCCTGCACGCTAGTGCTATCCTACACTCTAGGGACAATTTACAGTTTTACCGAAGCCAAATAACCTACAAACCTTTCTTATAGAGACTTACAAAATTCTTAAGGGGTTGGACAGGCTAGATGCAGGAAGATTTTTCCTGATGTTGGGGAAGTCCAGGACAAGGGGTCACAGTTTAAGAATAAAGGGGAAATCCTTTAGGACCGAGATGAGAAAAACATTTTTCACGCAGAGAATCTGTGGAATTCTCTGCCACAGAAGGTAGTTGAGGCCAGTTCATTGGCTATATTTAAGAGGGAGTTAGATGTGGCCCTTGTGGCTAAAGGGATCAGGGGGTATGGAGAGAAGGCAGGTACAGGATACTGAGTTGGATGATCAGCCATGATCATATTGAATGGCGGTGCAGGCTCGAAGGGCCGAAAGGCCTACTTCTGCACCTATTTTCTATGTTTCTATGTCTATGTACGGAGGAAACTGGAGCACCCGGGTAAAACCCACGTGGTCATGGGGAGAATGGACAAACTCTGTACAGAGAGTACCCATAGTCAGGATCAATCACGGGTCTCTGGTGATGCAAGGCAATAACACTACCACTGCTCCACAGTGCTGCCCCTCTGCCATTCACTGTGAAGGTCTTGCCCCAACCTGACCTTCCATAATGAAGTACTTCTCACTTATCTGAATCAAACTCCATTAGCCATTTCTCCGGCCACTAAACCAGCTGATCAAGATCCCACTGAAATTGTTGATAACCTTCAGTGGCTACAATACCACCTATTCTCATGATGCCTGCATCTGGAATACAGGAAATGTTGTTACGATAGAAGATCACTACAAACTGGTTGAATGACAGAGCAAAGAGCCAAATAGCTTATTCCTGCTCTCATTACCTTTGTTATGTTCTTGTGTTCATGTGAAGGTGAGATTGTGTTGCTGTCATGGTTACCGCGGTTGAATAATCTGTTCCACAAAGTCTGCCCTGTCGAATAGTTGCGTAAAAACAAACCCCTGCTGGAGGGACTCACTGGGTCAGGCAGCGTCTTCATTTAGTTTAGAGATACAGCATGTTAACAGGCCCTTCAGTCCACCGAGTCCATGCTGACCATCGATCACCCATTCACACTAGTTCTATGTTATCCCACTTTCTTATCCACTCCCTACACACAAATTTTTACAGAGGCCAATTTAACCTACAAACCCGCACATTTTGGGGATGAGGGAGGAAGCCGGAGGGCCCGGAGGGAACCCAAGCGGAACACAGGGAGAACGTGCAAACTCCACATGGACAGCAACCGAGGTCAGGATTGAACCTGGGTTTCTGGTGCTGTGAATTGTGTAAATTGTCCCTAGTTTGTAGGATTGAACTAGTGTATGGGTGATTGCTGGCTGGCATGGACTCGGTGGACCGAAGGGCCTGTTTTCACATTGTATCTCTAATACTTACCTAAACTAAACCTAAGCATAGATGCTGCCTGACCTGAGTTCCTCCAGCACTTATGTTTTTAGCTCATTACTCCACATGTGACCTCATGTGTCTCCATGTCTAACATTTGCCTGGTTTCTGTGTAGAAACCTTTTCAGGAACGGATAGCAAATTGTCATTAAAAGAATTGCAAGCTGTCAAAATACACAGCAAGGCCATTTCATTAAACAAGGCGCTGCTTTATTTGTTGGAGCTCTTAAGATTATTGTCCCAAGGACAATTGTATTTCCTCGTTCATAATATAGTTTCTCATGTTGAATGCTCTCTTTACAACCTAATGTTAACTTGTCAAAGTGGAATATGAAAGACAACCTTGAGATCTTGAGGAATCAGTTCACTGCACCATTCAAGATGTGCTTCATTCACAGAAGCCAGAGCTTGCAAACTGTTGGCAAAATACTCAAGATTTACACACTAGTAAGTGGGGCGGCAGCAAATAACCCATCTTTCACCCATCAGCATAAGCAGCTGAACAGATATTCAGGTTCCCTCGCACCAGAGACCTGGGTTCGATCCTGACTACGGGTGCTGTCTGAACGGATTTTCGCTGTTCTCCCCGTGACCGCGTGGGTTTTCTCCGGGTGCTCCGGTTTCCTCCCACAAAATGTCTGTGCCAAACATGAAATTTCCCTCCCACATCCCAAAAACCTAGTGCGGTGGTAGGTAGAAGATAGGACTGTTCCGTGAACTTATTGTTACTTTGTCGCCACCAATAAACGTGGTGACACTTGTGTACGGCCTAGGTGAGATCTGCTGTATGATTTTACCGGGTTGTCGGTAATACAAAGCATTTCACTGTATCTAGGTACATGTATCATGTACAATGAAGTATCACTGAATCATTGAAGCATTGAATGACATTGAACATAGACCAGTACAACACAGCAACATCCACAACATCCGTACCGAACAAGAGGCCAAGCTAAACATCTCCTCTATCTGCACATGATCCATATACCTCCATTCCCTGCATATCCATGTGCCTACCTAAAAGCCTCTTAACACCACCATCGTTTCTGCATTCAATACCACCACGTTCCAAGCACTCACCACCCTCTGTGTACAAAACCTGCCCTGCATATCTCTGTTAAAATTTGCTCCTCTCATCTTAACGCCGTGCTCTCTCGTTTGGAATCTCCACCTTGGGTAAAAGGTTCCGACTGTCCACCCTATCAATTATTTAAGGCTTTAGAGACACCAGAGATACAGCGCCGAATCAGGCTCTTCGGACCACCGAGTCCGCACCGACCAGTGATCACCCCATACACCACC